>NC_071091.1:40675380-40880380 GCF_027358695.1 Spea bombifrons
CTTGTCTTTATTTCCCAACCAGCCACATTTGAGCGTGCCACGCTGCCTCCCAGACGTGCCACGCTGCCTCCCAGACGTGCCACGCTGCCTCCCAGACGTGCCACTCCACTCTACCCCCACATATGCCACTGTGGCCCCTGATATGCCTTATACCCCCTGATACACTACTCCATCCTCCCCAGACATGCCACGCTGCCTCCCAGACATGCCACGCTGCCTCCCAGACATGCCACGCTGCCTCCCAGACATGCCACGCTGCCCTCCCCACATATGCCACGCCACTCTACCCCCAGATATGCTACTGTGGGCCCCAGATATGCCTTATACACACTGATACACCACTCCGTCCTCCCCAGACATGCCACACTGCCCTCCCCACATATGCCTTATATACCCTATATGCCTTATACCCCCAGATATGTCACTGAGCCCCCAGATATGTCACTCCATTCTCCCCAGATATGCCTTATAACCCCCAGATATCTCATAGTCCCTTCATAGTCACAGACCCCTTTCGCATCACACTGACACCATACTTTTATAAATAAATACAAGGTTAATCTTCACTGCCCCTAGGATTTAGATTCCCCTTAGTTTGCCCCCCTTTACCTCTAACTGCACCTTAAATTAACTTTATTAAATTAATTAAATTAACCTCAGTCCTCATCATTAAATTAACCCTAAACACCCCATTAACCATAACTACCCCTAAATTAACCCTAAACACCCCATTAACCACAGCATCCCCTAAATTAACCCTAAAGACCCCATCAACCACAGCATCCCCTAAATTAACCCTAAAGACCCCATCAACCACAACTGCCCCTAAATTAACCCTAAACACACCATTAACCACAACTGCCTCAAATTAACCCTAAACACCCCATTAACCACAGCTGCCCCTAAATTAACCCTAAACACCCCATTAACCATAACTGCCCCTAAATTAACCCCCACCTCCCCTAACTTTCAGCAGCCCAAATAGTACACATCAAGTACACATAATACAGGGCACCGAGTTGCATTACACATAGCAATATTGAGATGCAACATCGGGAGAGACACATCGGCGTAAGCCTCTACTGCCCCCGTTTTGACATAAGAAAGCGCACCGACAGCCTGCACAACCAAACGGTAAAAGGCGATTAAGTGTCGGTCCCAATGACAGAGGACAGCCAGTAGAACCATGTGGCCATGTATGCCTCCCTGAGTTTCGTAGTTGTAGCGGAAAGATCCTTGACCCTCCTGATCTCCTCTACTCTAGTAATCCAATCCCGCCGTGAAGGAGGGTGGGGCCGCTTCCAATTCAGGGGAATAAGGAATTCAGGGGTATTCAGGGGAATACAACAGAATGATTGTATGAGTGGGCAGTACCACCATATGTGCAACATAGTACCCTCATCCACATTGCATCTCCAACACCTATCAGAGGTGTTTGGGAACATTCTGTGTAGCCTCTGCGGTGTTCGATACCAGTTTGTCAATAGCTTATAGTTAGCTTCCTGTGTCTTGGTCGCCCTAGAACTCTTGTGGGTAAAAATAAAAATTTTGTCCCAGCCCTCGTCAGAGAGTCGAATGTCGCAGGTAGACTCCCAAGTCATGCAAAAGGACGGTCTTGTCGTGTGAGTCGCTGTTAAAAGCAAGGAGTAAAGCAGGGAGATGGCCCTCTCCGGTGGGTAGTCTCTTGTGCACCAGGTTTCAAAGCCTGTTAAGGCCCGGTTGAGACGATCGTGATTTGGCAAGGTAGAAAGATAGTGCATTATCTGATGATATGTGACGCGCTCCAGCCAGGCAGGCTCAGAGTTAGGCACCAGCGTCCCTAAGGGTAGCAACCCTTCCCCAGCAGTGCCCGAGCCCAGACAGGGACCCAAAGAAAACTCAGTCTCCCCCCACTACGTCCCGGCGCAAAGTCTGGGTTCCCCAAAGGGGCATTAGGGGCGAAGGCGCACTAGAAAGCCGGGCACGCTGCCGCACCTCTCTCCAAACCAGAAGAGTTGCCAGTATGAAAGGGTGGGACACCCCACCGAGACCACCGTCCGGGCCCCATAAGGCATGATACACCCGCCCCGCAAGTCTCCGAGCTCCAGCGCCACCCACGTTTTAGCTGTGGGACCATGGATGCCCCATTCTATAATGCGGAGGAGATAGGTAGCCTGGTAGTACTTGCGGAAATCAGGTAAGGCAAGACCACCCGCAGTCTTGGGCCGTGTAAGCTGAGAGAATCGTTGTCTAAGGCTCTTATTGCCCCAGACAAACTTAGTCACCATGGACCGAAGGGCCTGAAAAAAGTCCCGGGGTATCCGAATCGGTAGCGTTTGGAACAGATATAGCACCCGAGGTAAAAGGTTCATCTTAACCACATTGACGCGGCCTATCCAGGAAAGGTATAGCGGCGTCCGCCGCCGCAAATCCGTGGACAAGGTCGAAAGCAATGGGGCAAAATGAGTCTGGAATAGCCTGGTAGGATCAGCAGTCAGCCAGATCCCCAAGTACTTCAGCTTCTCCAGGCACCACTTAAAGGAGAAGCTAGGCATAAGCGATGACACTAAATGAGGGGGCAGGGAGATATTAAGAATTTCCGACTTTGAGTAATTTATTTTAAGGTTGGACAACTCGCCGTACATCCGAAAGGCCTCAAGAATATATATATATATATATATATATATATATATATATATATATATATATATGCAAAACATTGAACAGGCATGGAATAAATGGCAAGACACCATGGAGGAAGCCACTGGTCTCCATTTTAACATCACTGTTCACCTCAAGTTTGCCAAAGGGCACATTGACACTCTACAACGCCACTGGGAAAATGTTTTGTGGATTGTTTGCCATCATTGAGGGTAAAATAAATTCCCATGTTTATCAAGGTTTCATACAGGATAATTGTCAGGGTGGCTTTCTGTACCCTGAAGTAGAAGTGTAATGCAGTTGGACAATAACCCCAAACATCAAAGTAAATATACACAATGGTTTCAAAAAAAGAAAATCATCAGTCCAGTATCAGTCAGCCCATACTTTAACCTATTAAAGATGTGTGGAATGATTTCAAGACCGGGTGTCCTAGGAATATGAGGTTATGACTGCCAAAGAGGTTTGACCAGTTATGAAATCCAAGGGTTCACTTACTTTTTCCTCTAGCATTGTGAATGTTTAATGGGTATGTTCAATAAAGACATTAAGGATTTGTATGTTTTAAGCTTACGCACAATGTGTTTGTTCATTTTATGAATAAATAACGCAATAAACGGATAATTCCAAAGGGTTTATTTAAGCTTTCTTGCCATTGCACATTGAATACTAACATCCTATTGGAAAGAAAGAAAAAATAATAAAAACCTTACTTCTTATAACAGAAACTTAGTATATACCTTAAGAGATACTATATGCTACAATTACCCCAATAATTGTTAATTTCTATATGTAGTAGAAAAATGTGGTATTATTGGACCCTTGTATTGTGTATATATACAATATTTATTGATTCAGATCCACTCGTAGGCCTACCTGGTCCAGGAGAGAAGGAATCTTGTGCGGGAAGGCCGAACCTTGCAGTACCGACTAACTAGAAGGCAGACTGCTAGAAGTGAGCTGAACACAGAGTGGGTGTTAGAGAGTGTAGCAGGCGATGAGCAGACCACAGGAACTCTGGTGCAGGAGGTACGGTTCCCAGAGACATGAGTAGTAGTCACACGTTACACACACCGTAGCAGCAGACCAAGGGTTAACGGAGGCACTAAGCAGTACGTCGGACGACATGCATACCGTAGCAGCAGACCAAGGGTTAATGGAGGCAATGAGCAGGGAAACAAACCACCAAGTTGCTTTTAGAGACTCTTGAAAAAGGTGTCACTTGTTTAAGTAGTCTCAGGAAGCCCCCTAATTACTTGTCCAATTTCCAGGACGCGGTCCCTTTAAGAGTGCCGGGTTTATGCACGGACGGCTGCAGACTGTGCGGCTAGAAAATGCGCCGAGCAGTGGGTGCACAGCTACCCACTGCACGGGTAAGTATCGTACGTGACATCCACGTGCAAAGGTAGTTGGTCCTATGTTTGAATGGGACTTGTTCCCTATTAAAAATGGCACTAGACGAGGATGTCCTTTAGCACCGCTATTATACATCATGGCCATCGAACATCTAGCAATAATGATCAGATGGGGTTCTGGTAGACACTCAAATTTAGAAGCTAACACTGTATGCGGATGATGTCCTCATATCTTTGAAACATCTAGATTTGATTCTGGCCTTACTGACAACAAAAGATTCAGAAATGCTAAAAAGTCAATAAATAATTTATTTATTGAAAATTAAAATAATCTATGAGGTGTTAAAATTGACAGATTTTAGCTCTATGGATTTAGAAGATTAAATAAAACAATTTCTCAAATGATTCTTAAAAGAATACTTAAGGGAAGTGGCATACCCAGACATATATAAATTAAATAAAGGTTATATTCTGGGTCAATTTCTGGTTGGTTTGAAATGGAAAAAGCCAATTGTTTGCTATATCAACCTTCTCATATTATGTGGACTAATGTAAACATTGTTTAAAACAAATATCCTTAAACCCTATGTATTGACTACAATAATTCAAAAGTTAAAGGGAAAATTTGGTATTCTAGAAAGTGTATCTAATTCAGCCATGCTAGAAACCATACATTATGATATTACAAATAAGTGACTTTAGGTAAAGCGCTAAACAAACATAATAAGTGCTGCTGAATCACTGGAGCTAAAACTCTACACTTACCCCAAAAGTAATGTGAAATAACAAAGGTAATTAGTGGCCACGCTCAAAAAATAAATGAAGTTGTGGAGAAAAACAAACCAAATAAATAAATTGGTATTTATTGTGAATACAATTTATAAAATATATATATGAGTCACACAGTGCATAATATAAAACAGAAAATTCTTAAAACATGTCAAAAATGAATCAATTCAAATACAGTACATTATCGAAAGTTATCAATATGAATTGGTATTTTATGAGTCTAACACACAATTAATTTCCAGTCCACTCAGCAACCAAAAATTGATAAGAATCAGGGCAGTAATAAAGATATCACTATCTCTCTAATATTAGTTCAACTAATATGACAAACTGAAATAATTTAATTGTGTCTAAGAGTATTAGTGAAGTTCCTAATAGATGCAAATAATGTCAAACTTCATCTATAGGTAAAAATACCTTTTCATTATTGTCATTATCACGGGTTATAAGCTGCAGTCTCACAAGCCGTCATATACAATAATGCAATATACTGTTTCCCAGAAACAGGGAATTCTATACGAAGAAGACAAAATTCACCTCTATTCAGAATAATAAAACAATTATAATTACCACCACTTGTTGCTGTTGTCCAACTGGTCCTTGTAGAAGTTAATCCATGTTCAGTGGCAAGAAATTAAGTGGGAAAGAATATAACTTTCTACAAGTTATATAGGTTAGAACTCAAAGTAACTCTAAGAGTGAAATATGGTGCCAGAATCTTAAGATTCCAATTCTCTGGGGTAAATTTGGTGAATAAGTCCATCAGTCTGTCTTTTTCAGGGTGCGTTTTTTTTAAGGTCCGTTTTTTTTTTTTTTATTAAAGACATAAGCTTTTAAAGATGGAGCTTATTATCATAGCCTCCACCTCTTGATTGGAATTCTCCAATCATAACGGTGGGTTTTACCCATTATAATTAGGATTTCTACTCATATTTACACCGTTGGAATTTCTTAATTTACCTGTTAGAGACGCTCTGGTCTAAGAAATAACGTAAAACCATTACATATGTGTTTGGAATTTATCCTTGGTCACCCTTGGTCGCCAGGTGTTACTTCCTAGATAGTAAATCAGATCTTGGTAGTCTTACCATGTATCCCCCATTCCAATTTACATTCCTAAGGATATGCAGTGTATACTCCTAAACTTTCTCATGGAAGATAACGCTAATTGGATCATATATACTGAAACATCTATATACATGAATACTTCTTTGTTCTCAATTATAGAAACAACAAGGACAAAAAGAAATAATCACTATATGATTAAGTAAAATAAAATGGCTCTGACTCAATTTGGGCTCATGTAAAATACAGAATATGGAATACATGTTTTTGATCATAAAATATCTGACAACATGTAAATTACATTTTTGGTGTGGCATGTTATGTGTTGTATGATATTATATGTTTTTTGTTTGTATTAGATGTAAATTCCTGCACATGCTCTCTCTCTGTTTTGTTTACACTTCTACAGGCCAAACACATCCCACAGGCAAATAACCCAATTTTTTTGAAGAAAGTTATGTACTACTTTTTTAATATATCAGGTTTTAAATAACTCCTCACTAATTTATCTTTTACTTTTGGTGCACCCTGAAAACTATTTTGGGGCGTTCTGGTATAATTCTTACCAAACCTTCATCTTTTTCTAAAAGATGCCAATGCCAATAAATATATAAATACATATAATGTCTGATATATATATAGCTGTTGACATCGACTGACTGGACAAAGTGGAGTTTTCTATATACCGTATTGGCCCGACTATAGGCCGCACATTTTCCCCCCACTTTAAGTCTTTAAAGTGGGGGTGCGGCCTATATTCAGGGTCTAGCGCCCGGTCTAGAGCCGGGCAGGCAGCACGGTTAGGATACAGATCCCCCGCAGCGGTGCAGGGGACCTGGATCCTACTCTCTGATACACTCAGACAGCCTCCCCTGCCAGCACTTCCCACAGGGGGAGTGCCGGCACGGGAGGTTGTCTAAGCGCATCGTGCAGATGTTAACCGGCTGCGGCGATGCGCGCGTAAACAACCTCCGCTGCCGGCACGTCTGAACGATGTGCTTTAACAATCTCCCACGAGGGGAGTCCCGGCAAGGGAGATTGTTAAAGCACGTCGTGCAGACGTGCCGGCAGCGGATATTGTTTACGCGCATCGCCGCAGCCGGTGAACGTCCGCACGATGCGTTTTACCACTGCCCCCGAGACTTACCAGAGCAGACTCCCGGGTGTCTTGCAGGGCCGGCGGGGGACATCTACGCAATACGTGTATACAACTTCCGGTGCCGGCACATCCGCCGAGTGCCGGCACATCCGCCGAGTGCCGGCACATCCGCCGAGTGCCGGCACATCCGCCGAGTGCCGGCACCGGAAGTTTATACGCGTATTGCGTAGATGTCCCCCGCAAGACACCCGGGAGTCTGCTCTGGTAAGTCGGGGGGGCAGAGTGGCAGCATACCTCAGGGGGGGCAGTGGCAGCATATCTCGGGGGGGGCAGAGTGGCAGCATATCTCGGGGGGGAGTGGCAGCATATCTCAAGAGTGGGGGGAGGACAGAGTGGCAGCATATCTTGGGGGGGAGAGTGGCAGCATATCTCGGGGGTGGGGGAGACAGAGTGGCAGCATATCTATTACAAAACTTTTTCTTTAAAAAAGCACCAAACTTTTAGGGTGCGGTCTATATACGGGTGCGGCCTATATCCGAGCCAATACGGTATATGTTTAGCTCTAAAACATTTACTTCAGTCTGTAGTGGTGAGGTGTATTCTCCACTGATTGTTGTTCAATCCTAACAAAATACATTTTCTTGGTTACCGCTCCATATAAAAAACACATTTTCTATATATCTTTTATAGGTTACCAGGTTTGCCCCAAAAACCTGGTTAGAGTAGAAATACTTGTTTTTCCAGGCTGCCATAAAAAAGAATGGCATAGCTTCGGGCAAACCTGGTTACCCATAACAGTGCCTTTGATTCAAAATGGATCTATATTTATATCTAGTATAGTATAGTAGGTTGAAAAAAGATTCCGGTCCATCTTCAGCTTGAGTTGAAGAAAAAATTGTCCCTGAAAAAAATGATTGTGATTTAAAACTAATTGTATCCCTTCAATAATATATGTGATTTGTTATGGTTGTTGTGTGGTATGGTTGTATGATATTAGTCCAGCTAATTGAATGCAGAGTGGAATCAGACATTTTGAGTCCAAGGCAACTTTTCTCCAACTTAAATTTGGATTACCTTCTACAGCTCTGCTTTTATATTTAAGATTTAAAATGTTTGGGTGAGAAAAACAATCTTTCATCATCACACTATCATGCCCCCCAATTTTGGCGGGACAGTCTACCTCTGTTGTGCTTTGCAGGGGTGGAGGAAGGGTGAGGCGACAGCGGTACTCACCTCGGGTGCAGCTGCGAGGAGACGCATAGCCGCCTGATCAGCAGCTGCAGCCTGCA
Organism: Spea bombifrons; assembly: GCF_027358695.1. Lineage (NCBI taxonomy): Eukaryota > Metazoa > Chordata > Amphibia > Anura > Pelobatidae > Spea > Spea bombifrons. Next base: position 40,683,618 of record NC_071091.1, read on the forward strand.
GGACTAGTTGGGAGATCACAATCTCCCTCTAGTGGGCTCAACATTAGGTAGCGCAAGGTCTGTCCCTTCAGACCTCACTTTGCTGCTCCCTAATCACTATGCGCCGGCAAGTAATGCCGAGCGCAGGGATATGAAGTCATACCCACGGGCAGTGTTCCCTCTAAGCCGTGCGCTTGTGCGCGTGCACATAGCTTTTATAGAGAGCGCACACGTCCAAAAATTGTGCGCACAACAGTTTTTCCCAAAAAAAGAAAAAAATAATTTTTTTGAAACTTTATGCGGCGCGGATATTGTGCACACAAAATTTTTGCTCTGTGAAACTTTTTCCACAAGAGAAAATTTCTGCGCACACCAACTAAGAAAAATTAGATGGAATATTGCCCACGGGCTCTGCAACAAAAGCTGACCACAGGATGGAGGAAGAGGTAAGAGATGGGGAGAAAGGGGTGTAAGGGCAGTGTATGTATATGTGTGTTTGTAAGCTTGTGTGTGTATGGGCAGCTGTGTGTGTAAGAGCAGTATAGGTATTTGTAGGCTGGTGTGTAAGGGCAGTGTATGTGTATTTGCGTATGTACGGGCAGTGTATGTGTATATTCGTGTGTAAGGGCAGTGTGTGTGTAAGGGCAGTGTATGTGTATATGTGTCTGTAAGGGCAGTATATGTGTGTGTCCAAAGGCAGGTGTGTAAGGGCAGTGTATTTGTATATGTGTGTTTTTGGCCAGGTGTGTGTAAGGGCAGTGTATGTGTTTGTGTGTCTATGTTCAGATGTATGTAAAGGCAGTGTGTAAGGGTCCTGGGAGGGAGGCTAACATTAATTAAAAAAAATATATATCTGCTGCTGTTGACTACTCTTCCAATGATACTCGGCCAGCATTATGGTGGACACCTGGCTGCATGAGAATCATGGGAATTGTAGTTCACAGCTAGCATCTGCAGCTTTACTGTTGACTGCACTTCCCATGATGCTCAGGCAGCATCATGGAAGCAGTATGTCTGGCTGAGCCTCATGGGAATTCAATTCAATGTGTTGGTTATTTTTAATATGCATGACTGTGCTGACAAAAATGAAGCGTGTTTTAACCCCTTCAGGATTTTTTTAAAAAATTTTTGCACTAAAGGACCAGAGCCGTTTTTGTGTTTTTGCTATGACTTTATTCAACTCTGATTGCCCACTAACTAATTTAGTGCACCCCCACAAATTATATATTGTTTTTTTCAGCACAAGCTGGGCTTTCCTTTGAAATAATATAAAAACTATATATAACTAGTGCAAATGAGGGGGGGGGGACTCCAAAAGTGTATTTAGGTATTTGTCCTGTTTTTGGAAACACCTCACATGCATGGTATTTTCATTTATTTTGGCACTTACAGGGTTAAAGATGAATGACGCACTGTTCTAAAGAAGATTTTTTTTAAATGTGATATGCTGGGAGTTATGCCCAAATAGCGGCCAGAAAAAGTGCTAAACAAAAGTATATATTCTTTGAAAAATGACATCCCAAAGCATTTTACTAGGGGCATTTTAACACTTTTGTTTTAACCATTTTAGTGCCAGTCTGTCCTAAACATTGCAGTATAATTTTCATTTTTAACAAACCAATTCTAACCAAACACAGTATTTTAGTATTTTTTCTGGTTACATGAAATTATTGAAACAACCTGTGATTTGTATTTAGAAACACCCAACGAGTACAGGAATACCCCATATACATGAGTAGGGCATGTCTCTTTGGAACTACGGGTTCAAATTTGGAACATGCACATTTCAGTTTTCAAACATGGAATTTTAACAGATCAGTTTGCTGGATCTCATCTGAAACACGTAGAGTCCAGCCAGTCCCATATTTCGTTTTAACCCACTAAAACTATATATTTTCCAAACTAGACAGCTCAGGGAATCTAGTTAGGGGCATATTGGCCTGTCCCATGCAGCTGATTCCAAACCGGCGCCTTCCAAATTTAGGCTAACAAAAAAAGAAAATTTTTTTTGCATCCACTTTGCAGTTTCACCATGATTATTTTTCTGAGTGGATGTGTAAAAGAACAAAATAGGTCTTGATTTGTGTTCAGTAGCACGCCCCCAAGTACAGCAAGACCCCACATGCATAGATCAGTCATGTTTCTCAGATATTGTGGAGTCAAAGCGGGAATGTGCACATTTCATCCAGGGGATGCCATAATGATCAGATTACTCCTATTGGCCATCATCAGCCCACTTGTGGGGAAAATATTAACCCCTGCAATGCTGCGATGGTGTCATACACATACCTGGGAACCTCTGGGCTCCAGCTACCCAGAGCCTTCCCTTGCGGGACGTGGCCAGGACTGCCCACTAACGTCAGTGGGCGTTCCTGTGTCTTCGGTGGGAGTTCCCCTTGACGTCATTGGGAGGTCCCACTGACATCCGTGGGAGGTCCCACTGACATCCGTGGGAGGTCCCACTGACATCCGTGGGAGGTCCCTCTGATGTCAGAGGCGTCCCCGCTGACAACAGCGGGAAACACCCCCATTTAAATAGAAAATGGCCGGGGCATGTCACGGAGAAGCAGTACTTCACCCGGCAATCTCCGGAGAGTTCCCAGGTATGGTCATACACAATTGCAGTATTGAAGGGGTTAACAAGCGGGGGAGGGTTGGAGCTTGTCTCCACACTCATGTGGAGACTGAAGAACCCTTCCTGTCTGTCCCTGAAACTGCCACCAGCGATTGTAGGGAGGAGTCCCGGTCGCGAAGGGGTTAAGTGGCGATGCAAGCGCGACATTGTAAAATGCAATTGCTTGTATTGGTGAATTGTGCGAGAGCGGTTTAAAAAAAAAAATGTCCCTCTCACATTTTCAAATGTTGGAAGGTATGCACTATTGATGAATTTATAATAAATTATAGGAAAAAAATAGGTCTCTAGATTGGTTAAATTATAAAACAATCAGATTTTTTTAGATAATGCATCTTGAAAGAGACTAAGAAATCCTTTGCCTTAGAAGATTGGCATAACACTAATATACCTCCCAAGAGTCCCAACATTTAAAAATGCGTTTTTTTATTTATTTTTTTTTATCGCTCTCGCGCAACCAGGTGACGGCTGCCAGCCTATGGCCTAGGAGGGGGGCAAGTCTAGTCAAGTGGCCCATTGCACCACCGAATCAGCCCACCATCCATGTCCATATTTTCATGATTTTCTAACACATATTGATGTAGTGTGATGGGATTGGGAGTACATCAGTACACTAAAACAAAAAGTCATCATACACGGGAAGCCTGAAGCCACAATTTAGTGCAACTAATCCTTTTTAATAAAATATGCAGATTGAAACAGAGTAAATAACACAAAACCTTTACTTTTCCTCACACAAACACACCCAAACACACACACCAGGACATGCTCTGCAACACGAACACCCACATCTGGACTGGCTAAGCTACAACCAATAAAAATGTATTTGCCACACTGCGTTGTCATAAACCCCCTTTTCTGATTTTGCCCGCTTGTGAATCTCTCAAAGCCAGCCCTTCCCTTTACTATTGATTTATCATGTAATTGCCCCAGCTGCCCCCTTGTATATTGGTGACCCCACAACCTTGTGTATTGTGCCCCTTTTAGTATTGACTTATGTGATACCCCTAACCCCTTGTGTGTTGCCCACAGCCAGCCTCACATTGTGTATTTCTACCACCAGCCAGCCCCCTTTTAGTATAAAATCAGATCTGGCACCCAGACCTGCCTAGGACCCAGATTGGAAAAATAGGACTTGCCATCTTTGCCCCCAAAACAGCCTGCCTGTGGCATCTTTGCCCCCAAAACAGCCTGCGTGTGGCATCTTTGCCCCCAAAACAGCCTGCGTGTGGCATCTTTGCCACCAAAACAGCTGCCTGTGATTTCTAGTTAGCCTCCTGTTAAGATTACTCTTTAAACTAAATTTCATGAATAATTATGTTTTATGGAATTCTATTTCTTTTGGGACAAACAAAGTTCACTTTTTATATATACTTTCATGTATTTAATTTACTGTATGTAATCAATTCAACCTGATCATCCATTGTTTATTTGGTCTTATGTCTAAGTAGTTTTTCAATTTCCATTTCTTGGGTATATAAGAGTATCATGAATAATGTAGTTCACCTATAAATAAGTCCCCTGGATAGACAGAACACATTTAACATCTGTTTATTTTTTTATCTTTTCACATGTAATAATAAAAAAAAGATTTTCATTTATTTGGGTCTGGCTTTTACTTGTTTGTTTGGAAGCTTTGCATCAGAACAACCCCCCCCCTTTTTTATTTATTTTTTAATTATTTTACTGCTCCCAGCCTCAAGCAGAACGCCAGTATTGCAACCTCCATAAAGCATGAAACGGCTGTCCGTGAGTGGTGGAGTGGTGATCTCGCTACTGTACCTCTATCCTTAGCTTTGTCTAAAGGCTGTAGTACAGCGGATATTTGCTCTCAAGGGATCCATGTATAAAGTGGATATAGAGGCAATAGTTGATCATTGTTAACCTTGTTTGAACACAACTACCCAGAATCCCCTGCAGTTGTGGCAGCACTATAAGAGTTCTGAGGGAAGAGTTCTCGGTATTGTTACTGAGTGTAATTTGCTTGTCTAATCAAAACTTTCTTTGTAATCAATTCTGGTTTATTTTATATACTAAAACAACATTACGTTATTATTATAGATTATTCAAAAATCACTAAGATAGCTACCATAATAGTTGCTGTAAAATATTATAACACAATGAATTTTAAAAAAAAAGTTTTAGCTATCTTAATTTGATTTTTTCTCTTACATGTTTGCAGTGATTACAACCAATTACAAACCATTGCAAAATTGGACTCAATCCAGGAATCTTATCTTTTTTTCTGCTCGAGAAGTAATATGGCTATTAGTTACTTTGGATTACTTACTTTTACAAGGAGAGTTTAACAAGAATTATCAATGGAAACTATAGTGAAACCTCCCACTAGGTATGTAACATAAGTGTGAAAATAACTTTTTTTATTTTTTGCTCAAAACTGTGATCCAAAGTCCATGTACCACTTGATGAGTACCAGACAATGGTAATTATTGAGGGTACTGCTGTTGCGGGCCTTTACAATAAGGCTGCCTCTTGTTCTGCACTAAAGATACGGGGGTTAACTAGGGGTTAGCATGGAGCTGAACATTTAAACTCTGATACTACTGCATCATGAAGGTGTGCCCTCAAAGTGCTATCTGATACATTCTGTATGTTGATCATCACTGTTGCCATTGCTTTGACTTGCACAAAGTTAGTGGATATATTTCAACTTTGAATTGTTAAATGCTGGTGGTAAGTGTTTTTTTACGTTAGTTCCACATCATGTATGTGTACCTGGTTATGTTTTTCATTCTGATTTTGCTTATTAGTTTTGGGATTTAACCCCTTAAGGACCGGGCTCGTTTTTTCTTTTTGTACTCTGTGGGACCGAGGCTGTTTTAATACTTTTGTGGTGCTTGTGTTCAGCTGTAATTTTCTCCTCACCCATTTAGTGTACCCACATAAGTTATATATTGTTTTTTTCAGGACAAGATGGGCTTTCTTCAGATATCATTATCTTGATTGTATCATCTTATTTACTATAAAAAAAAATAAAAAAAACATGGTGAAAAATTGAAAAAATACACATTTTATGACTTTTATTTGAAAAATCTTTTACTCACCTAAAAAAGCAAGTAAAAAAATTAGCTAAATAGATTCTACTACTTGTCCTGAGTTTAGAAATACCCAATGTTTTTATGTTTTCTTGCTGTTTTTTGTAAGTTATAGGGCAATAACTACAAGCAGCGTATTATGATTTCCAAACCTTTTTTTAACAAATCTGGTCTTTCTGCCTCCATCTCCTCTTTGGAATATCTTTGAAGCCGGTTAACTCAATGTAACCCCGTCAAACCATATATTTCTGAAAACTAGACACTCCAGGGTATTCCAAATGCTGTTATTTTAACCCTTTCCATGCACCAATTATACAACTACACTTTGTCAAACTTTGTAATAGTAATTTGTTTTATTTTATTTTTTCACACAAATTGTACTTTAGTTATAGATATACAGGTTCTGGTATATGTCACTGTCAAACAACACCCCAAGGAACATCTCCTGAGCGCAGTGATACCCGACATGCATGGGTCGTGTTGTTTGAGATTTAAAATGCCACATTTGGGAAGTGCGCTTTTTTTCTCCATCTTTGATCTCGGCCACTCCAATTTACCCCATCAGCCATTTTTTTTATATTAGACACCCCTTGGGTATTTGAAGTGCTTTTATTTTAACTCTTTGTTGAGATTTTTGAGAAATTTTAGCACTTGCTCAAAATAATAAACTTTATTTTTTTATTTTATTTTTTTAATACTTTTTTTATATTTTTTTTACACATTTTGCTGGTACTGGATGGTTCATCTAGTGACATCACTGCATAATTATTTTTAAATGTTAGCACATTTTTTTTTCATTTTTTTTCCATTGTTTTTAATTTTTTATTATTTTTTGAATATTTTACTAATCACATTGTGATTAGAAAGCTGGGCTCCATTGACTTGCATGGTTGAATGCAGTACCTGTATTCAACCTGCAAGTGGAGCCAGAGTTCTCTAGAGGGTCTGGAGACCGTCTAGCGAACTCTTTCATCTTTATTGTTTTTTTCCCGGGCCGCCGCCATCTTGCTGATGGCGAAGAACACCGGCAGCTGCGGCTGTGACCTCTCTCCGGAGCGGTCACAGTCCATCCCAAGGTAAGTGTTTGGTGTCGCTGGATGCCTCCTGATCGAGGCATTCCAGCGACACCATTTAAGTTTTTAAAACGCTTTTAAAACGGGCGTCCGCCGCCATACATACATACACTGTTGACGCCCCGGGGATGGGCCAGACATGGCCCCCGATGCCGATCTCGGCCTTGCTGAATGCCTCGACATCGAGGCATTACAGTAATGCTGTTTAAGCGAAGAAAGTGATCGTTGATCACTTTCTAAGCTTATTTAATTTTTTGACGGTTCAGGACCGTGAAAGGTCGTTAAGGGGTTAATACATCATTGTTTATATTGCTTTGGCTTATGCTGAAAATAGTATACCTACCCATGAACCATCAAGATTAGGCACTCTTGCTGCATTAGTCTCTACAACCTCTGGTAGAAGATTGTTTCTGCTTTCGAACTTCATTTCAAGAAACTAAAATGTCCTTACATTACATCTTGGCTATGCCCTCCTCTAAATGTAATTTCCTTCTGTACTTTGTTGAAACCCAAATTTTGTCTTTTCCATTGTGGATTCTTCTGATCAGAGCCGGCCTTAGGCGTTGTGGCGCCCTGTGCGGACTACTCCTCTGGCGCCCCCCCTCACTACCCCCCCTCTCTGCCCCTTCAAACTACCCGCCATCTCTGCCCCTTTAAACTACCCCCCCTCAAACTACCCCTCCCCTCTGCCCCTTCAAACTACCCCCCCCTCTGCCCCTTCAAACTAACCCCCCCTCTGCCCCTTCAAACTAACCCCCCCTCTGCCCCTTCAAACTAACCCCCCCCACTTACCTTGTTGCCGGAGTCCTGCGGTAAGAGCGGGAGGCATCCGTCTTCTCGCTCTGCCGGCATTTCATGTTGAGCGCCGGAATAGTCCGGCGCTCAACATGAGATGCTGGCACCGCGACGGAGTCACGGAGAGTAAGGGGCGCCGAGCGGTTGCCGAGAACTTCACGAGCAACCGCTCGGCGCCCCCTGACCGGGACTTAGATTAAAGCATCGTTTTTTTTTTTTTAAACTTTATTTAACATCAATGATGTTAAATAAAGTTTAAAAAAAAAACAAAAAAAAACCGATGCTTTAATCTAAGTCCCGGTCAGGCGCCCCTGCAACCATGGCGCCCTTGGTCGCACAGGTCGCACACCCCTAAGGCCGGCCCTGCTTCTGATAGTATTACCTCTTCTCATGGTGTGGGTAGCCTACTGTACTCAATGGATCATTAATGTTCAATGATCACTAGGACCTGGTACAATGGCATGTAGTTTTCTAAGACTTGGTACATTGCACTGGTCGTTTTAATGAAAGTCTCAAGGTTTGTTACGTTAATACCAATCCGACCCTTCCCTTCCTTGACCCCTTGCATGAATAGCCAGCATATATTATGTTTTATTACAAAATAACATCTTTCTCTATTATATTTTCACTCTTATCTTAGTGTTTCATATTGGCGCTGAATTCAATTGCCTTAGTTCTATCACATGTAATTGACTAGCAGTCCAATCATAGACTTCAATAGAAATATGCAGAATATTGGCCCAGATCCATTAAATGCAGTAGTTTTTTTTGAACTCATATTTTCCACTGATCTAGGGGAGGATTGCTATTCAATTTCTTGTCATATATTTATGGAATCCAGTCCGATGTCTCTTACTATTTTGTTTGAAGGTACGGACGTTGTTAAAGAATTGTCACTATGACTTTTTTATTTCTAATGCGTTGTTTTTATACCCTTGAGATGTTTCCCTGGTAGCAGGATAACTAGGTAGCTGAGCTCTTTATGCCATTGCAGAATTGGTTTTGCTGTGTCAAAGTGACCTCTTTGGTGAATAGTTCCTAGGCAATCACATTTACAATTGCAGAATCTACTTTTGTGGAGCTCTACAGTAAGAGAGTATTTGTTGTGGTTCTGGGGCTGCTGGCATGAATGTTAAATTACCTGGCACCTGGTAAGAGCTGCACCTTGTGTATCAAGATGACATAGACTGATACTGAATGCAAGGTCAGGGACCAGAGTACAGTGGCATAGTTTTTTAAACAACTAAACAAGCTATAGTACGGCTTTATTATGCCTTTAATGTGCAGTAAGTAGCATAGCAAGTGGATATATGAATGATATACAGTATGTTATATTAATGTACATTTTGCAGCACACATCAATCAAAATTTAGATGGAGAGTGGAGCTGCTTACAATATGTATAATTCTGTTTTGTACAACACTGGAGAATGTACTGTTTTTTTATTCAGTAAGAATAATTGGGAACCCTACCTTTTTATACTATAATACAAATAACACTAATAAAATCCTTCTTCATGAAGTTCCATGCCGTCATGAAAATAGGTGCCAAAAAACCTATTGTGACAGCAATAGAATATCATGACTTTAGTAGCTTTACGCACATCTGTGTGCACCACTACCTGATGGTTCCTAGTGCAGGGTACTAGGTACTGCGTTGCACCTCAGACAGTCTTATTGAACCAGCACCAACTGACCTTGTGTTGGAAGTCTCAGGGGATCATGTGTAAGTGCAAGACTTCCTATTAAGGTTGCTGGCTGAAATGAAATACCTTCAATGAAAAGCATATTTGTATATGGGGATGCAGAGCCGCCCCTAGGCGGATGCACAGTGGGTGCATTAAGTTCTGTCGTTAAGTTCAATGCCTTCTCTCCCGTTGTTACAAATGCTATCTGAACCGGTCAACACCATTCAGTGACTTAACCACAGGGCAGAGATAATAGCTGGTTTCAGGGATTTCGATTGAGTGGAATTTCAATTTGCATATATTGCTTAGTTTTAAATTGCAAACAAGATTTAAGGGGAAATAATGACCATACCTGGGAACTTCTGGGCTCCGGCTACCCGGAGCCTTCCCTTACTGGACGCGACCATGATGTCGGTGGGAGGTCCTGCCGACGTCGGTGGTTGGTCCCGCCGACGTCAATGGGAAACACCCCAATTTAATTGGAAAATAGGCGGGAAACGGGGCGTGTGAAGACCCCGCGACTTGGAGGATTCGGGTCTTGACCCGGAGAACCGGAGAAGCGGTGCTTCATCCAGCAATCTCCGGGCAAACCTGGAGAGTTCCCAGGTATGGTAATGACCTAATGCTGTTCTATAGCCATCGGATGGAAAATGACCCTGATTATAAGACGACCCCCCAAAATCTAAATAGTAATTCAGGGAAAAAAGAAAAAGCCTGAATATAAGACGACCCTATAGGAAAAAAGTTTTACTAGTAAATGTTAATTCATGTAATCTATTTTTTCATATTTAATTTCCTTTTATTTGCCAACCTGCCCCCAGAAATGCCTTATACCCCCCTATTTGCCACTCTGTCCCATAATGTGCCTTTTAACACTCTATATGCCACTCTGCCTCCAGAAATGTCTTACACCCTCCTGTATGCCACTGTGCCCCATGATATACCTTTTAATCCCCTATGGCATATCATGGGGCAGAGTGGCATATAGGGTGTTAAAAGGCATTTCTGGAGGTGTGTGTATGTGTATATAAATATATATATCTGCTAACAGCAATCACACTCCTATCAAGCCCAGGCAGCCAGTACATGCTGGAACCCGAGGATGATAGGAGTGTGATTACAACCTCCCTATCCCATGCTACCACCACCCCCCCTTACACATCCATGCTATCTAACACACACACTCATTCACAAACATTTAAATACTCATTCATTCCATTAATTACACATACTTGCTCATAAACCCTCCCCCACCCCTTACCTGAACCACAGATCTCTCACTCTCAGACTTCTGCAGGGGCCCGTCTGTGCGAGCGACTTCTCTTGTCCCGCCCCAGAGGAAAAAGGAGGAGGGGCAGAGTCACGTTCTCCTGCTGCTAGTTCAGGAGACACTGTTCGCGGCCAAAGCACAGGTAAGCAGCCTGGCCCCGGCATTTGCTCTGGAAAAAAACTTGTCTTATAATTGAGCAAATACAGTAGTTTGAATTTATTTGACTAAATTAAAGGGCATATGGTAGCTAAGGGGTGCCTTGTTTCTGTATTTCAAATGCAGGGGAGGATTCTCCAGATCCCTTCAATGTAAATTTTTTCCATTTACAACCCATTAGCTATGCAGTGCAGGGAAGGTATTTAGGTGAACATGTCTCCTTGATTGTGAAGTACTTGTGGTTAGTTGGTTCTCTGGCTCTCAAACTCTTACTGATTTCAAAGGGGCCACTCATTGACTGCTCCAAGCCAATCGAGGGAGTGTTTTTCTGCTGCTCTGGAGCTTAAGTGACTTTTTCCTCCTTTTTCAGGTTTTACAAGATACTTTCACATGCATTCATTGTTCATGGGGATGCTTTAACCCCTTAATGACAATTGCCGGTTCTGGCACGGCACGGAAAAACAAGTCGTTTACGACAAATGACGTGCCAGGACCGGCACGTCTTTAAACGGGTGCAGAAAGCGATCTACGTTCGCTTTCTGCACCCAAACGGCGTTGCTGTAATGCCTCGACCTCGAGGCATTCAGCAACGCCACGATCGGCACCAGGGGCCATGTCTGGCCCCTACCCCGGGCGTCAACAACCGCCATACATTGTATGGCGGCGGACGCCCATTTTAAAAGCGTTTAGGAGGCGATCAACGATCACCTCCTAAACTTAAATGGTGTCGCTGGAATGCCTCGATCAGGAGGCATCCAGCGACACCAAACACTTACCTCTGGATGGACTGTGACCGCTCCGGAGAGCGGTCACAGCCACCGCTGCCGATGATCTTCACCATCAGCAAGATGGCGGCGGCCCGGGAAAAAAAATAATAAAGATGAAAAAGTTCGCTAGACGGTCTCCAGACCCTCTAGAGAACTCTGGCTCCACTTGCAGGTTGAATACAGGTACTGCATTCAACCATGCAAGTCAATGGAGCCCAGCTTTCTAATCACAGTGTGATTAGTAAAAATAAATTAAAAATAAAATAAAATTAATAATAATTAGAAAAAAATAGTAAAAAAAACAGTAAAATGTAAAAATAATTTCCCACTGATGTCACTATCAGGGGAACCTTCAAGTTGAAAAAAATTTTTACTTTTTTTTTTTAAAAAAAGGCAAAAAAAATAATATATATATATATATATATATATAAAAAATATTTTTGTGAGCAAGTCCTAAAATTAGCATATTAGCTTAAAACAATTCTCGCATGGAAAGAGTTAAAATACTGACATATTAAATGCCCATGGGGTGTCTACTTTTAAAAAATGTATGATTTGATGGGGTAAAATGAATTGGCTGGGTTCAACAATGTCCCAAATAACACGGGGGGAAGGATGGCCACACATCTAATTTCCAATTAGAAAAATGCACACGTGCCAAATGTGGCCTTTTAGTTCCCCCCAAAAATGACAAACCCATGCATGTGGGGTATCACTTTACTCAGGAGATGTTGCTAAACACATATTGGGGTGTCGTGTGACAGCGGCATAAACCAGGAGCTGTAAATTCATACATAAAATAGGTGTGTGGGGGAAAAATACACACAAAAAAATACTACTGCAAACTTTGAAAAAATTCTGGTGGTAAAATGTGTGCATGGAAAGAGTTAAAATACCAGCATTTAAAATACCCTGGGGTGTCTAGTTTTCAAAAATATATGCTTTTGTTGGGCACACTGAAATGGCCCGGCTCAAAGATGTACCAAAGAGGACATGGGCAGTTGATCGCCAAACGCCAAAGTTCAACATTGAAAATGCGCATGCAACAAATGTGGCCCTTTTGCCCTCAAACAGCCAGGCAAAATCATTCATGTGAGGTATCGCTGTACTCAGGAGATGTTGCTAAACACATATTGAGGTGTTTTATGATTGTGACATATACCAGAACCTGTTTATTCATACCTGAAGTAAAATGTGTGTGAAAAAACAAATGCAAAATTACTACCATAAAGTTTGACAAAGGCTGATGGTAGAATTAGTGCTTGGAAAGGGTTAAAATACTAGCATTTGGAATACCCTGGGCTGTCTAGTTTTCAAAAATATATGATTTGATGGGGTAAATTGCGTGGGCCGGCTTCAAATATACCCGAAATGGCACATGGGGGGAAGAATTACCAGATTTGGAAAAAATGGCTTTGAAATAGCAAAACGCTACCTGTACTTTTGCCCCATAATGTGTAGAAAAAAAGGTAAAAAAACATAAAAACATTGGGTATTTCTAAAGTCAGGACAAATAGTAGAATCTATTTAGCAGGTGTTTTCATTACCTTTTATAGATGAGTAAAAGATTTTTCAACTAAAAGTTAGAAACAGTCATTTTTTTCTAAATTTTTCACCATATTTTATACTTTTTTTAATAGTAAATAATATGATACAATCAAAACAATGTCATCTAAAGAAAGCCCTTCTTGTCCTGAAAAAAAAACCAATATATAACGTGTGTGGGTTCAGGAAAGAAGAAAATTACAGCTAAACACGAGCAGCGCAGAAATGTTAAAACGGCCATTGTCACGAAGGGTACAAAAAGTAAAATCAGCCTTTGTCACGAAGGGGTTAAGCTATAGGTTATGTTTTTTCAATTTCAGGTAAAGTTAATTTGTTGGTAAAGAACTGGTTGGCGCTTTAGGAAATTAGTTGCACAAGCTGGAATAAAAGCAAACTTTGTTATAGGCCACCAGCTACGCAGAAATACAAGCATTGCCAAGGAAAACAATGTGTTAACTTTAATTTTGTTTTCTTAGTACTAGTGCCAGTGTCTCCCTATAAAGGCTCTTTTTAAATCTTGAGTCAACATTACAGTTTTGTGGCATATTCACAGCCAAAAGTTAAATGACATTACTATTCTGAATGGCAAACTATTCGGCATATTAGGTCATACATAGAATTGTGAACAATATATAAACTGTTACTCTTCTATGACACAATAATAACTATTGCTTCTGCTTATTTTTTATGATGTTATTTGCTTTAGATTTTTTCTATGTTCAATCATGTTGCATAATTATTATCTTGGATCTACTCCTTGCTACTTAGCCTTCTTGAACTCCGTTTTCCCTGGTTTTGACATTTGGCTTCACTTTTGGTGTATCTTCAATTTAATTGTCAAGCTCTGTTTCTTTGTGGCTTGTACTTTGTTATTTTCATTTCTTTTTAAAAGGGCACTCCAGCCATCAAATGCACTTTAATGTATATGACAGGTACGCAGTCCCCTTAAATTTTTGTGTGACCCGTTTTGCAAATGTTTGAAAAGATCCTACAGAATCCAACCTAAATGCATTTTCCCCTTTCTCCACCGCAAGCTAAACACCCTACAGGAGATGCATTTGACTGAATTTATCTCCCTGCACGTAATGTACTTGCGGCCAGTCGGCCCCAGTGCTGGCTCTAGGGAATGTTGCATGCAGGGGTCTATTTAAACCCCAGCGTGCATGTGTAAAGTCTTCCAATTGATTTGAATGAGTGGCTGCTTAAGCTGTCAATCAGTGCTTATATTGCTTATATTGGAAGTACTATGCTGCAACAGATTGACAGCACCCAATCAGTGGCATAAAATTTCAAAGAAGATTTTGTTCCCGTTTTCTGTTCTGTTCAATTTTGTCTCAGCTTTTGCATTGCTGTCTTTTTAATGGACAACCAGTTTTGTATCCACTGACTTATGGTGATATTTTTTAAAACAAAAATCCTCACATACTGTATTTGTAAGTCGGCTCTTAATTTACAACCGTATGGCAGGGTTAATAACTTAGTGCAACCAGATTTCTTTGCTAACCTGAGACGGTTATAGAAATATTTACTACATGGATGCATTATGATGCTTTCTAAATGTTAGTTTCAAAACTTACGTATATAGTAGCACAGCCCAATTATATATTCTACTTACACTGCAGTGGTGTATCTTAATTCAAAAAAAATAATTGCCAATTTGTACAGGTTCTGTAGAAACTGTTATATGCTGTGTGACAGTCTAGTCCTGCATTGCTCTGTTCAATTCTGAGCCATGAGACACAGGGAAAGTGCATTTCCCACAATTTGCCTATGCACACAAGTTGTGCTGCTAGTCTTGAAACTAGATACCATGAATGTAAGTTTCCAAGTAAAATGTTGCCTGTTTAGTGGTAAGACACTTTGATGTGTATGATAGCGGAGTGTCACCTTTAAATGAATGTAATTTTTCAGAGTAAATGCATAAAGGGATTCAGCAGATTTTTTTTCTTTACTTTTGTTGGATGTATTTAAAATAATGAGGCATATTTGTTACCATTTGTTCCGTATTAGGTTTCCTGCTCCCTGGACCGATCACTGCCTAGCAGAAATTGGACCTTTTTTTTAGTCTGTGACCGATCTATAGCTTTCACTTCAGTGTAAGTGGAAAGCTTAGCATTTAACAGTAAACGTGCAGCTTTCCTCATTAAGGGAAGCATTGTGCATACTGTCAAAATGAGAAGATTAGATTGCTTCTTGTTGGCTCAGAAGCCTAGAGGTTCCCCCCTACACTACAGAAAAATATCTGTTATTGCTTGTAGCTATGTCAGAAAAAAGAAAATATACCTGTTATCAAGGCTACACGTGTAAATAAACAATAATAAAATGTTAGCATGCTGCAGGCTGATCTCAGATTCTGGGGATTTTTTTCTTGGTATTAAAGAAATTGGATTAGTAAATAGCATTTTGGGATTGTTTTTTTAAAAAAAAATCTTTTTTTTATTGAGATATATCATGTAAAGTATGAGATCATGTATCACATTACACTTCACATTTGTTACAGCGTTGATGTAACAATGATACTGTAGATTTATATCGCAACACACACCCCCACCTTTTCTGTTTTTCTTTAACATTATACTGTTAAATCACAATAACAATCAGTGAGATGTGAGTTTACCATGAAACATACCATATCGCTTTGTGGACATCCATCCTAAAGCATAAAATACATCCTATAATGTTCAACTGAACATTTAACAAAACCATAAAGCTCTTTGTACAGTATTTATTTATTTTTCTTGCCGTTGTCATCTACTCTGTTGCCCTTCTTATACTTCCCCTCGCAAAAACCAATCCAAAATTACAAAGATCATCATCCTCCTAATTCAGACAATTTTGTAGAAAACCGAATCGGTTTTTTTTATTTATTTATTTAATTATTTATATACCGTATTTGCTCGATTATAAGACGACCCTGATTATAAGACGACCCCCCAAATCTTAATATTAATTTAGGAAAAAAAGAAAAAGCCTGAATATAAGACGACCCTATAGGAAAAAAGTTTTACCAGTAAATGTTAATTCATTTAAACACTTTTTTTAATAAAAGTTATGCTTGAGAAAAATATTTTGGTTTTATTTCCTTCTATTTTCCAACCTGCCCCCCAGTTATGCACATCTGCCCCAGAAGTGCCTTATACCCCCTATATGCCACTGTGCCCCATGATATGTCTTTTAACCCTCTAAATGTCACAGTGCCCCATGATATGCCTTTTAACCCTATATGCCACTGTGCCCCATGATATGCCTTTTAACCCTATATGCCACTCTGGCACTTAGAGGGTTAAAAGGCATATTATGGGGAAGAGTGGCATATAGGGAGGTTTAAGGCATTTCAGGAGGCAGAGTGGCATTAAAGGGGTTAAAAGGCATTTCACAGAGCACTCTGCCTCCAGAAATGCATTACACCCCCCATTTAACACTCCCCCTCCCTCCTCCAAACTTACCGGTGCTTCTGAGTTGGGGGGGGGCGCATAACACAGGAGGGTCCAGGTCCCCTGCATCTGAGCCCCAGGTGCTTAGTCCGGGCAGTATGTAGAGCTCCACGCGAATCGCGTAGAGCTCTACACGCTGCCCGGACTAAGCACCGGGGACTCCAACTTACCGGTGCTTCTGAGTCCCCAGTGCTTAGTCCGGGCAGCGTGTAGAGCTCTACGCAATTGTATCGTGTAGAGCTCTACGCGATTGTATCGTGTAGAGCTCTACGCGATTATATCGCGTAGAGCTCTACACACAGCCCGGACTAAGCACCGGGGACTCAGATGCACCGGTAAGTTGGGTCGGGGGTTAACACAGGAGGATCCAGGTCCCCTGCATCTGGGTCCCCAGTGCTAAGTCCGGGAAGCGTGTAGAGCTCTAGGCGATTGTATCGCGTAGAGCTCTACACACAGCCCGGACTAAGCACTGGTAAGTTGGGGGGGGTTAACACAGGAGGATCCAGGTCCCCTGCATCGCTGCGGGGGATCTGGATCTTATCTTAGTCTCATAATCAGACCTATTTGAGGTCTGATTATAAGACGACCCTGATTATAAGACGAGGGGAATTTTTCAGAGCATTTGCTCTGGAAAAAACCTCGTCTTATAATCGAGCAAATACGGTATATATTTTTTATATATTTAATAGTTTTTATTGTCTTAACTCAACTATGTATATGACAGGAGAAGAAAAACAAATACACAAGCAAAAAAACATAATAAAATAGGGGAAGGAGTATCTATTTCTTAATTTACATTATACTAGTATTTATATGAACATCCGTCCCCTTCTGTTCTTTACAAACAGTCGAATGTAATTGCGGAGAGATCTACTTTTTGTTTATTTCTTTGTCTATTTTCTATTATTGTTTAACCCCTTCGTGACAAAGGCTGATTTTACTTTTTGTACCCTTCGTGACAATGGCCGTTTTAACATTTCTGCGCTGCTCGTGTTTAGCTGTAATTTTCTTTTTTCCCGTTTACTGAACCCACACACATTATATGTTGTTTTTTTCAGAACAAGAAGGGCTTTCTTTAGATGACATTGTTTTGATTGTATTATATTATTTACTATTAAAAAAAGTATAAAATATGGTGAAAAATTTAGAAAAAAATGACTGTTTCTAACTTTTAGTTGAAAAATCTTTTACTCATCTATAAAAGGTAATGAAAAAACCTGCTAAATAGATTCTACTATTTGTCCTGAGTTTAGAAATATAGAAATACCCAATGTTTCTATGTTTTTTTGCTTTTTTCTACACATTATGGGGCAATAAGTACAGGTAGCGTTTTGCTATTTCAAAGCCATTTTTTCCAAATCTGGTAATTCTTCCCCCCATGTGCCATTTCGGGTATCTTTGAAGCCGGCCAATGCAATTTACCCCATCAAGTCATATATTTTTGAAAACTAGGCAGCCCAGGGTATTCCAAATGCTAGTATTTTAACCTTTTCCAAGCACTAATTCTACCATCAGCCTTTGTCAAACTTTATGGTAGTAATTTTTTTTGCATTTGTTTTTTCACACACATTTACAGGTTCTGGTATATGTCACTATCATAAAACAATATGTGTTTAGCAACATCTCCTGAGTACAGCGATACCTCACATGAATGATTTTGCCTGGCTGTTTGGGGGGAAAAGGGCCACATTTGGGGCATGCGCATTTTCAATGTTGAACTTTGGCGTTTGGCGATCAACTGCCCATGCCCTATTTGGTACATCTTTGAGCCGGGCCATTTCAGTATGCCCAATAAAGCCATATATTTTTGAAAACTAGACATCCCAGGGTATTTCAAATGCTAGTATTTTAACTCTTTCCATGCACCATATCTACCACCAGTCTTTGTCAAACTTTGTGGCAGTAATTTTTTGCATTTGTTTTGTCACACACATTTTACTTCAGGTATGAATTAAAAGGTTCTTGTATATGTCAGTATCACAAAACACCCCAATATGTGTTCGGCAACATCTCCTGAGTACAGCGATACCTCACATGAATGATTTTGCCTGGCTGTTTGGGGGCAAAAGGGCCACATTTGGGACATGCGCATTTTTCAATGTTGAACTTTGGCATTTGGGGACCACTGCCCATGCCCTATTTGGTACATCTTTGAGCCGGGCCATTTCAGTGTGCCCAACAAAACCATATATTTTTGAAAACTAGACACACCAGGGTATTTTAAATGCTGGTATTTTAACTCTTTGCATGCACACATTTTACCGCCAGAATTTTTTCAAAGTCTGCAGTAGTATTCTATTGTGTGTATTTTTCCCCCACACACCTATGTTATGTATGAATTTACAGCTCCTGGTATTTGCCGCTGTCACACAACACCCCAATATGTGTTCAGCAACATCTCCTGAGTACAGTGATACCCCATATGCATTGGTTTGTCATTTTTGGGGGGAACTAAAAGGCCACATTTGGTACGTGTGCATTCCTTCCCCCCGTGTTAATTGGGACATTGTTGAACCCGGCCAATTCAATTTACCCCATCAAATCATACATTTTTTAAAAGTAGACACCCCATGGGCATTTAATATGCCAGTATTTTAACTCTTTCCATGCGAGAATTGTTTTAAGCTAATGTGCTAATTTTAGGACTTGCTCACAAAAATATATTTTTTATATATATATTTTATTTTTTTTTGCCTTTTTTAAAAAAAAAAAAAATTTCAACTTGAAGGTTCCCCTGATAGTGACTTCAGTGGGAAATTATTTTTACATTTTACTGTTTTTTTTACTATTTTTTTCTAATTTATTATTAATTTTATTTTTATTTTTACTAATCACACTGTGATTAGAAAGCTGGGCTCCATTGACTTGCATGGTTGAATGCAGTACCTGTATTCAACCTGCAAGTGGAGCCAAAGTTCTCTAGAGGTCTGGAGACCGTCTAGCGAACTTTTTCTCCTTTATTGTTTTTTTTCCCGGGCCGCCGCCATCTTGCGGATGGCGAAGATCACCGGCAGCTGCGGCTGTGACCGCTCTCCGGAGCGGTCACAGTCCATCCAAAGGTAAGTGTTTGGTGTCGCTGGATGCCTCCTGATCGAGGCATTCCAGCGACACCATTTAAGTTTAGGAGGTGATCGTTGATCGCCTCCTATACGCTTTTAAAACGGGCGTCCGCCGCCATACAATGTATGGCGGTTGTTGACGCCCCGGGAGGGGCCAGACATGGCCCCTGGTGCCGATCATGGCGTTGCTGAATGCCTCGAGGTCGTGGCATTACAGCAACGCCGTTTGGGTGCAGAAAGCGAACGTAGATCGCTTCCTGCACCCGTTTAAAGACGTGCCGGTTCTGGCACGTCATTTGTCATAATCGACTTGTTTTTCCGTGCCGTGCCAGAACCGGCAATTGTCATTAAGGGGTTAAGCATATAGGTGTATCTGTATATCTTTGTTTTCTTTCACAGATGTCTAAAATCTTTTTCTTTAGATAAGTTAATACTCCATCCGATTTTCTTTTTCTGTTTTTATCTGCCATAAAGAGTTTGTTTTTTTAATTGTTTGAAAGTGAGGGAATCTCTTTGTTTCCAGTGTACTGTGTGTACTGCTAGTATACGTTGTTCTAAATTTAAAGCAGGGCAGTGTATGTTCAGGAAATAATTAGAGATTATATTAGCTTTGGTGAAGGTATAATCTAAATTTTATTAAAGACAGGAGGCGAATAATTTGCATAAACCTTCTTTACTCTTCCACCAATAGCAGCAAAGAAATAAACATAGAAAAATACAACCAATCAAAGTGTAACATTAAGCATAAAACCAAGTGACAATGACACTCCATCCTCTTCTTTGGTGCGGCGAACACAAACAAGGGAATCCAAACACAGTCAGAAACTGGACAGCAACGTGACGACCAAACTGGAACCAGAGAGCCATCGCTGAAAACACAGGAGGGCAGCTCGGAACATGCAGTTAAACTGAAAAAGAAAGAGAAGGAGAACCATAACAGCAACTGCGATCAGGGTAATGGAATTAAACATCAAGCGAAATAAATGTAGACATCATTAGAAACAGATAATAGCAACACACTAAAAAGAGCATGACCCACAACAACAAGGGAAGGGAGAGGAGGGAAATTATTCGCCTCCTGTCTTTAATAAAATTTAGATTATACCTTCACCAAGGCTGATATAATCTCTAATTTTACAACAAGACAGGAGGCGTCATAATTTGCATTTTTAACGCTCCACCAAGACAGAAGCGGCATGCGAGACCGGTCGAAAATAAAAGGTGCGGAAAGTAGACGCCCGAGACCAGTCAGCTGCCCTAAGGACATCTGATAAAGAGGCGCCCAAAGAGACAGCACTCGAAGCAGCCGTGCCCCTGACCGAATGAGCCCCAAAACTAGGGTCGATCCCAGCCAGCCCCAAAAGCCAACGGACCCATCTGGTGATAGTGGGAGCCGAAACAGGCCGAAATGGGGCAACGTACGATATGAGGAGTTGAGAACCCCCCGAACAATGGGTCGCAGGAACCGAAAGATACTGCTGGACACAGCGGGCCACACATAAGAGGGGTTGCAAAGGAAAATAAGGATAAGAGACCAAGCTCTTGATGGCGAAAGAGCCGGCAATCAGTTCCAGACAATTGATATGTAATTGTCTCTCCTTTGAGGACCAATGCCCCCCCGACGGTCCTGACGCCCCCCAACCGAAGGTACTGGCATCTGACTCTAAGACCAGGTCTGGGAGGGTGCCGAAAATGGCTCGACCATTCCAAGCCTCCATGTGACGTAACCACCACATGAGCTCTAGCCTCACCTCTGCGGAGAGGGTAACTGTCTGGTCGTATGAAGGTAGCCTGTGAAGGTACTCTGCCTTCAACCTCTGGAGCGCTCTGTAATGGAGGGGCGCCGGAAAGATCGCTTGTATGGAGGCAGATAACAGGCCCACGATGCGAGTCAAGATGCGTAGGGGAATCGAGCTGGAGCGTAAGACCCTGCGAGTTTCCTTCTTGATTGCGGTAATCTTGGACGATGGAAGTTTCAGGACGGCAGACACGGAATCTATCTCGGACCCCAGGAACTGGATGACCTGGGATGGGGTGAGGACCGACTTTTTGACATTGATGACAAATCCCAAGTCCTGGAGCCAAGAGGTAACGAATGCTGGAGCGCACGAGACTGGTCCTGGGAAAAAATCTGAATATCGTCCAGGTAAATGATGGAACGGATCCCCTGGGAGCGGAAGAAGGCCATGACGGGCTTCATCAGCTTGGTGAACCACCAGGGGGCGGAGCTGAGACCAAAGTGCAGGCAGGTTAACTGCCACAGAGTCTGGTTCCAGAAGAACTGGAGAAAACGTCGGTGTAGGTGGTGGACTGGAACCGTCAGGTAGGCATCCTTGAGGGCTAAACGAGTAAGCCAGTCGCCTTCGAGAAGGAGTTCCCTGAGGAGATGAGTACCTTCCATTTTGAAGTGTCTGTAAGCAGCGAAGGCATTGAGCTGTCTGAGGTTGATTACCGGACGGAACTCTCCCGACTTCTTGCGGACCAGGAAAATGTTGCTGACAAAGTGTGGAGGTCCAGCGGCGGGTTCTGTAGCGCCCTTCTCTTGGAGTAAATGTAGTTCCGCATCCACCAAAGCCTGTTGAGAGAGAGAAAGACGGGGGGGGACAAGGAAGGGCGGACTGGACAGTAGGATCGGACAAGTCTATGAGGAAACCCCGAAACCCCGATCCGATTGAAGGACCCATGGATCTAGAGAGACGAGGGGCCAGTTGTGGGAAAAGAGGAAGAGCCTGCCAGCAATTCTTGTAGGGAAATAAAGATTTGAAAATAAGGGACTCACCGAATCGCGCTCTGCCACGGGCGGAGCCACCGAAGCCTCTTCTGTTGGAACCTCTGTTGGAGGACGGGAAAGGGGCTCATAGCTGGTAGCTGGGTTGGTACGAGGAAGACTGGAAGTAGGCACGGGAGCCTCTAGCGGATGATCGGCTGGCGGCCCAGCTCCTCGGACGTCCAGCCCTGGCGGAAAAACGCTGGCCAGATCCAAAAGCCTTCCTCATGGTGGACTGGGCCTTCGTAAAGGATGTAAAGATGTTGACGTGCTTGTTCAACTCTTTGATAAATGAATCCCCGAAGAGGAGTCCTTCCGCAGTAGGCCCTAACTCTTTGGTTCCTAAGTCCATGAGCCGAGGATCAAGGCGCAGTAAAGCGGCCCGGCGTCGTTCAGTGGAGAGGGCCACATTGGCATTGCCGAGCAAAATGACACGGCGTTGGATCCATTCCCTGGCGAAGGAGGCATCCATAGGCGTACCCGACATGACGGCTTTGTCGGCCATCAAAAACAATTGTGTTAAGGGGCCTGCCACATCCAGTAGCTTATCTTGAGCACCCCGAATGCCCCGTTCTGCACCTTTCTTAGGGTCTCGGCCAGTGTTTGACATGTAAGTCGCCATGGTGGGGTCGAATTGTGGGATTTTCAGGACCTTGTGCGGTAGAATTGGGCGAGGGCACTCAGCCCGTAGTTTGTTGCGGACCTCCCTCTCCACAGGCCTGCGGATCCACTTTACCAAGAAGTTGGAGATGTGGTCGGGAGGTGTCCACTCAGCGGAGCGTGGGTGCCTGATGCGTTCTGGATCGAACCAAGGTTCACCCGCGGCGTCCAGGGTAGCAGAGTCGCCCGTAGTGTCATTTGTGGCTGTAGGAGTAGGCCCGTAGGGGTCTGAATCTCCATTAGTTAGGGCCATCTCGCTGAACGTGCGAGAGGTAGGGAGAACTCGGTCGACAAACTCTGAGTCGGAGTCCTGTGACTCTCCACGCCACTCGTCTAGCAGGGCGTATGAGCCACCTGCAGCCTCTCCTTCCTCAGATGAGGAACCATAAACATCCCCACTGAGCTCTGGGGCAGAGCCAATGGGGTTGCACACAGCGCGGTGTTTCCCTTTGCTGGTGCCAAACAAGATACCCTTTACGTGGGCGTTTGTGTATTGAGCCCTCAGTATCTGAATGTGTGGGATCTTCTCTCCCGCGTACGCCAATAGGGGCTTCCTAGGAGGCCATAGTAGGCTGCGGGATGGAAGCCAGCGCCTGCTGTAGGGCTGAATCAAATGAAGCCTTGGCGGCTGACAGCCAGGATGAGAGATCAACCGCAGAAGATGACTGGGTACTTTCTGTCATATTGATCACTGAAGCGCAGCTTTCAGAAGTTGACGCTGTAATTGTGAGCAGACAATAAAATTGATGGCACCAGAGGTATGTGCAAAGCAGATACAAAATACTGTGCAGAGCACAATGAGTCAAACCACAAGGTGGCAGTAGAGGCTGAGAAGCTGAGGAATGTTACTTGCTAAGCCCAAAGCAGAGGTATAATATCACCCAGTAGGGGGACAGGGCCAGCTGAGCATGAGGTCTGCCAAAGGGAGACCTGATTAGATCACCCTGATTATAATCAAACACAGGGGACAGTAAAAATGATTATATAATATAGAATTAGGTATTAATAGAATAGAATAAAATGATAAAATTAAAATAATCCTATATGCAATTACAAGGGGTCCCCAGCGGGAATCAAACTCAGGACCTGAAGACTAGCCCCACTGAAAGCAGAGCATTAGCTGGTAGAGCCATACAGCTGCTTAATTAAATAACTAAGGAAAACACTAAAAAGGTGTAAATACGAAATTGCCATAGAAGGAAAGACACTGCCTGGAACGGCAGTGGAGGGGTTAAATGACAGAAGAGGAGCACGTGGAGAGCAGCCCGATCGTAGAAGACGGACAGCAGTGCCCCTGAGGCGCGAAAAGGAAGCAGACATAAGATGAAAAAGGCAGACAGGAGGACTGAGAACAGAAGGAAGAACCTCGAGGGAAGGGAGAAGGTAAGAGAAATTTCGCTGAAAGGAAAAACCCGCGAAGAAAAAGATGCTGAAGACAGCGTGAGGGGGGAGAGGGGAAAGATGGCGTGAGGCAGGAAACTGCTGGGAAGGCGGGGGAATAAGGGATAAAACCGCAAACGGAGCGGATGAAATGGGAACCGGCAATACGGAGGGGTGGTGGCCCCACAAAAGGGGGCCAAGGGAAAGGGGCGACCCCCAGAAAAAACAAGGAGAAGCAATAATAAATGTAATAAAATGACAAATATATATATAAATAAATAATAATAATAATATAATAATAATATACCGTATTTGCTCGATTATAAGACGACCCCCAAATCTTAATATTAATTTAGGAAAAAAAGAAAAAGCCTGAATATAAGACGACCCTATAGGAAAAAAGTTTTACCAGTAAATGTTAATTAATTTAAACTATTTTTTTTAATAAAAGCTATGATTGAGAAAAATATTTTGGTTTTATTTCCTTCTATTTTCCAACCTGCCCCCCAGTTATGCACATCTGCCCCAGAAGTGCCTTATACCCCCTATATGCCACTGTGCCCCATGATATGCCTTTTAACCCTCTAAATGCCACTGTGCCCCATGATATGCCTTTTAACCCTATATGCCACTGTGCCCCATGATATGCCTTTTAACCCTATATGCCACTCTGGCACTTAGAGGGTTAAAAGGCATATTATGGGGAAGAGTGGCATATAGGGAGGTTTAAGGCATTTCAGGAGGCAGAGTGGCATTAAAGGGGTTAAAAGGCATTTCACAGAGCACTCTGCCTCCAGAAATGCCTTACATCCCCCATTTAACACTCCCTCTCCCTCCTCCAAACTTACCGGTGCTTCTGAGTTGGGGGGGGCGCATAACACAGGAGGGTCCAGGTCCCCTGCATCTGAGCCCCAGGTGCTTAGTCCGGGCAGCATGTAGAGCTCCACGCGAATCGCGTAGAGCTCTACACGCTGCCCGGACTAAGCACTGGGGACTCAGAAGCACCGGTAAATTGGAGGGGGGGGGGCATAACACAGGAGGATGCAGGTCCCCTGCATCCTCCTGTGTTATGCCCCCCTCCAACTTACCGGTGCATCTGAGTCCCCGGTGCTTAGTCCGGGCAGCGTGTAGAGTTCTACGCGATTGTATCGTGTAGAGCTCTACGCGATTGTATCGTGTAGAGCTCTACGCGATTATATCGCGTAGAGCTCTACACACAGCCCGGACTAAGCACCGGGGACTCAGATGCACCGGTAAATTGGGTTGGGGGTTAACACAGGAGGATCCAGGTCCCCTGCATCTGGGTCCCCAGTGCTTAGTCCGGGAAGCGTGTAGAGCTCTACGCAATTGTATCGCGTAGAGCTCTACACGCAGCCCGGACTAAGCACCGGGGACTCAGAAGCACCGGTAAGTTGGAGGGGGGGGTTAACACAGGAGGATCCAGGTCCCCTGCATCGCTGCGGGGGATCTGGATCTTAGTCTCATAATCAGACCTATTTGAGGTCTGATTATAAGACGACCCTGATTATAAGACGAGGGTTATTTTTCAGAGCATTTGCTCTGGAAAAAACCTCGTCTTATAATCGAGCAAATACGGTAATAATACTATAATATGATAACAGTATAGGAAAATAATAAAATATATAAAGACAATAACGATTAGCCAAAGGTGATCTGACCTTGTTGGTGGAAGCAGCAAAGAAAGAGGATGGAGTGTCATTGTCACTTGGTTTTATGGTTAATGTTACACTTTGATTGGTTGTATTTTTCTATGTTTATTTCTTTGCTGCTATTGGTGGAAGAGTAAAGAAGGTTTATGCAAATTATGAAGCCTCCTGTCTTGTAAAATTCTCAGTTCCCCCCCCCTAAATTAAATTTTCAGTGAAGCTAATAGAGATTTAACCCAACTTGCTTGTTCACAACTCCACCATAAATATAAATGCTTTTCTTGTGATTTATCACACTTCCAACACTTTTTAGATACATTGGGGTATATGTTGATAGTTCTATTGGTGTATAATATGGGGCTGCAACTAATCATTATTTTCATAATCGATTAGTTGGCAGATAATTTATAACTTACATTAACATTCTTATTTTACTATGATACTAGTTTTAATACAAACTAGTTTTAATACCTTAACAATAGGTTTCAAAGAACATTGACATTTCTAACCTAGTAAACTTCTCCCTGATCTCTCTACAGCATATCAAATTACATTACACAACTGTACAAAGTTTTAAAAAGCCGCACAAAAAAATTAAACAATCTGAAAAGAAGTGGACTATCACTGTTCCAGAAACTTTGCATTACAATGCAAAAATGTTAACATGTCCACATGCTCAGGGCTGAGGCTGGCTCTCTTTTTTTTCAAGCCATGTTGCCTGCAGCAGAGAAGAGGCACACTCTGATGGTGTGGAGGTGCCTGGGATAGACAAGAAGGATTTCGCCAGTTTTGCCAAGGTAGGATATTTCCCTTGGTTAGCGTTCCAAGTCAAAGGGTTTTTTTCCTTGGCAAGGGGCCTCTCTGCAAAATAAACCTGGTCTTCATTTCTTACTTGAGTATGAATATCCTCCTCCTCAAGTTTTCCCTCTCTAGTCTCATCTTCACTGTTGCCCCCCAGCCTCAAGGAGCGAGTCAAGTAAAGATGCTGCAGATGTTGAGGGCACACCAACTTTAGTTGGAGGCAAAGTGGTTTTTTGCTGCTGCACCATCTCTCTTCTTACAGCAAGCGCTTCTGTCTGCACTTTTGCCTGTACACTTATGATTTGCTCTGGTGTTAAAAACTTCAATCTTCTAAATCGTGGGTCCAGGGCAGAGGAAATAATTACAGTGTTTGGGACATTTTCAAAAATTATCCCCTTCCATCTGCTGTGAAGCTGGTCTGTTGCAGCGGAGATGATTCAAAATAGGCACCCTCATTGGAGCGCAACAGCCCCTTCACAAGTGCAGGCATGGAAAATACAGTTATATGTTGTTGGCCACTCATGAATACACTAGCACATTCAAAGAGCTTAAGAGCAGTGGAAAGTTCTTCCCGAAGATTCCACTGGTTTGGTTTTAATTCCAGATAATGTTTTTGCCCTTGTAACTGATGGGTAGCAGTTACTGGCCATCTTTGTTCAATAAGTCTGTCAACCAAATAGTGCTATTCCATCTTGTGCTTACATCTTGAATAAGCTTGTGTTCAGCTGTATCCATTTGCTTCTGCTTCTCCTTCAGCTTGCTGTTGGCTAGCTCACTCTTTTAAAATAGTCCTCTTGCAGCACTAACAGCTCTCTGAATTCCTGAGTACTTTAACCCCTTAATGACAAAGCCCGTACATGTACGGGCTCAAAATGCATTGTTTTCAATGGGTTTCGGGACCGCCCATTGTCCTTAAGGGGTTAATGCAGCATTTGATCACCAGCAATATTTGTACCATTGTCATGTACAATGGCAATTATTTTTTTTGCCGGAATTTCAAATTTTGCAGCGACCTCCTCTAACCATTCTGCGATGTTTGCTGATGTATGTCTGTCTTCCAGAGACAGGGTAGTGACAGATAGAAGACATCTTCCAATTACCCCCTATGTAGTGACATGTAATGCCAAGGTAAGCCTCAGTAGCTACACTTGTCCATATGTCTGCTGTAAAAGAAATTCTGCTTTAGTTAGCGCTGATGGCATCCTTCACATTCTGAAATGCCTTTTAGTACTTCCTCTTCACTAGTTTGGTGAAATGAGTTCTTGAGGGAAGAGTATATCCAGGTGTCAGGCTCCATTCAGGCTGTGGAGCTGCCCCCCCCAATCTATTCATGGATTTCCTTGTGCTTTGTTCTGTGCTTCTGATTCCTTGATTCCAGTTCTGCTCTTTGCTTCCACTCCTGTTTCCTTTATAAGGTGTGCCCCACCTTTGTCTCAGTCTGCAGTCTAAAGGTATGTCCTTGGTTTTGTGTTTAGATTCAATGTTTAGTTTCAACTTTAGTTATTCAGTAGGAAGGGTTTAGTGTTAGGACCAACCGTATATTGGAGTACTTTGGCGTAGTGGTGGGCTAAGCATACTATGGCCATATGATGTGACGGAATCTCCAATTGTTATCACATAGTCCTAGGCTAATTCCTGCATTCATGTTTGTCTGTCTCTTATGTGCCTTTGCCCTCTATTACCTGAATCATCCCGGTTCCTCTCTCCTCTCCCCATGTCCCTGTTAATATTTCCTATCCTTGCTTAAAGGAGAAGTGTCTGAGGATCTCGGCTCCTTACTCCATCCCCTGTGTTCCTTGCCTTGTTCCCTGTCCTTTGTTCTGTCCTGTACCATGTATGTATTGTCTGGTTATGTTCCTTGCTCTGTTCCCCTTGCTTGCTATGTTTCAGCTGTTACTCTGCTTAGCTTCCATACTCCCATCCTGCAGATGATTCTACTGCTATGTCTCATGCCTGCTCCAGGGTGCCTGCAGGATATCACTTTGTTTTGTTCTGGACAAAATCCACTGCTATGTCAGGGCACTGGTACGTGGCTGCACAACCCTAGATGCTCACCCGGGAGAGTGCAGTTGCCCTGCACCAGGCGCTGTCCAACTCCGCTACTGCGCAATAACTCCTGAACACCATCTTTGGGCGCTCTGGGTTATTACAGTCGTCTGTATGGACCCGGTTCCTGACACCAGGGTTTAGTACACTGACTATGCTTTTAAATCCTTGGTCTTCAACCATGGACAGTGGCCGCATGTCAGTGACCAGCAATTTCAGAATGGAATCTGTTTTAACTGCTGCTTGTTGTGGAGTGCACAGGGAATTTTACTGCACAAACTCTGTCATGGTGCGCAGTTTCTTCCTGAAATGACAAAGAAAATATTAACATATTAAATGATTAATATTGAGTAGTAGTATGCAGAAAAAGCTATTTTTGTGTAACTCAAATATTTCATTATCATTTGGGTTTAACTTACAGTCTGACTCCTGATGTTTCACCGTTCTCTGTGAAGCCCACATGTTTTCTTTTCATGTGCTTAACTGTCGTGCTTCCATGCCACGCAAGCTCAACTTTGCAGGTTACAACCTTCTTTGCCGCATTTAAAATGCTCCCATGCCGCACATTTTTTTCATCGGTTACCTTTCCAGCACCCTTAGCCATTTTTATTGTGTTTTATCGGCAGCTAGAAGTAAAAAAAAAAAAAAAAAAAAAAAAAATGTGGTGTATTAATTATTGCAATGTAGTTTTCCCAGCACCCATATTTGCACTCACACTTTGCTCCTGCACTTTGCATTGCACAGCACTCACACTTTGCCCCAGCACTCTGCCCTGCACTTACACTTTGCCCCAGCACTCTGCCCTGCACTTACACTTTGCCCCAGCACTCTGCCCAGCACTCACACTTTGCCCCAGCACTTTGCCTGTCATGAGCCTTACCAGCTCAGGAAAGAGTCTCAGCTCGGGGTTAATGGTTAATTCATATTGCTGATCTTTATTCAAAATGAGAACCAAGTACAAAAGGAAAATAAGGCACACAATAGTCCAGAGACAGATGAGTTAATTCTAGGCAGGCAAGTTATATATTTTAGAATAAAAAGTGAGTAGTGCGCAATAGAATTATATAAATAATATAAGATGCAAATATACAAGCAAAAAAATGTAATAAATAAATAAATGTGAATGTGCTGCTGGTACACCTCAGAACAAATCCCCACTTTGTTAAAGAAAAACTACAAAAACATATATAGGTGACCGCGCCCCTCACACCAAGTGAGTATAAATAATGCAAATGATACCAATTCAATGTAGCTTCAAGGAAATCCGAGCAGTATGTAAAATTCAATCATAAAACAAAGAGAAAAGAAAAAAACATCATAGTGTAATTCATCAAAATAGTTGTGTGTATATATCTAACAGGCAAAATGGACCCTTACGTTTGGTGGGGCTTATTCAAGCCCATAAACCGCGTAGGGGGGTGAGCGGGAGGGATTGTTCGTCTCCCGAATAAATTTCAGTCTCCACCGTAGAATTATTCAAAACTTCGTGATCTCGGAAGAAGAGCGAGAAATCGAGGTAACTACTCCCAAATTCTTCAAAGCACAGATCCGGAGGCGAGGGTGAGATAAAGATGAATACTTTAATATATAAAATAAATAAATAATCGGACTAGCGGCAGTTTTCAAAATCACGGCGTCCCGTGTTCATCCACTGCTGCACAGCCGAATGTATATCCGCAAATAAAAGTCACGTCCTCCTTCTCCTCTGTCACAACGTGCAACGTACGACGCGTTTCGTGCTATACTTCCTCAGGTACGTTGGTGGATCCCTTTCTGTGCTCCTTTATAGCCGTCTTTAATTGATTAGATCAATGGTAAATTGTCCACATAGATTTGTCAATTGTCCATAATTGGGTTCTTCATTATAATTAAAGTATATGCATTTAATAAATTAATTAAACAGGATCACAATATAGAATCATATTAAAATAGTCCTTAGATATATTCAAAACAATCCTTAATTATATTTGAAACAGTTGTATTTTAAAATGTAGGTCTTTATCATTAATACTATAAGGGAATAAATTAGTTAATATACATTATCATAAATAGTAAATCTATAAGATAACAACTATATAATAGATCATATGTAAATATACAGGATAAGAATATAAATGAATAAATATTCGCGTAATTCGCATATGTGGTATAAAATTATTATCACCATCCACATTAATTGACCATGTAGTTAGGGGGCTATTTAAACTTCTTGCCTTAAAAATACATTGTCTCCTGAAATGGATTTATAAAAATATAGTAAAAATTCGATAAAGAAAGTACTAATATACCGATAAAAAAACGATAAGAAAAAGACCTCAAAATCATTTATACACTAGATAAAACAATTTTTATAAAATACATTATAAAATATATATATATATATATATATATATATATTTATAAAACCAAAGTATTGATATATATATCATAATAAATAATTAAAAAATAATAATTTAGAGAAAATGACAAAGTTCTAGGGCTGCAACTAACGATTATTTTAATAATCGATTAGTTGGCCGATTATTTTTTCGATTAATCGATTAATCGGATAAAAAAAAACAATATGCAAATTTTTCGTTTATTTAAAATAATTTAATGAACTGGATGTTAAAAAACAACTTAAAATTTACATTAACGTTCTTATTTTGTTATGATGTAATAAAAAACAATATTTTCAAAGTACAAGAACCCAAACACAATATTTATGCACTTTGCACCCAGCACTCAGCACTTTGCACCAGCCCTGGCACTTTGCACCCAGCACTTTGCACCCAGCCCTGGCACTTTGCACCCAGCACTTTGCACCCAGCACTTTGCACCCAGCCCTGGCACTTTGCACCCAGCACTTTGCACCCAGCACTCAGCACTTTGCCCCAGCCCTGGCAATTTGCACCCAGCCCTGGCACTTTTCACCCAGCCCTGGCACTTTGCACCCAGCCCTGGCACTTTGCACCCAGCACTTTGCCCCAGCCCTGGCACTTTGCGCCCAGCACTCAGCACTTTGCCCCAGCCCTGGCACTTTGCACCCAGCACTTTGCACCCAGTCTCCAACTCTGCCCTGCCCCCACATTCTGCCCTGCCCCCACACTCTGCCCTGCACCCACACTCACACCCTGCCCTGCATCCCCACCCCCACTCTGCCCTGCACCCAGTCTCCCACTCTGCCCTGCACCCACACTCACACCCTGCATCCCCACCCCCACTCTGCCCTGCACCCAGTCTCCTGCCCTGCCCCCCCCACCCAGCCCTGCACCCACACTCAGCCCTGCACCCACACTCACACCCTGCCCTGCATCCCCACCCCCACTCTGCCCTGCACCCAGTCTCCTACCCATTCGCTCTGTGCGAATGGAGCCACTCACACAGAGCGAATCGCTCTGTGCGAATGGAGCCACTCGCACAAAGCCACTCGCACAGAGCGAATCGCTCTGTGCGAATGGAGCCACTCGCACAAAGCCACTCGCACAGAGCGAATCGCTCTGTGCGAATGGAGCCACCCGCACAGAGCGAATCGCTCTGTTCTAATGGAGCCACTTGCACAGAGCGAATCGCTCTGTTCTAATGGAGCCACTCGCACAGAGCGAATCGCTCTGTTCTAATGGAGCCACTCGCACAGAGCGAATCGCTCTGTTCTAATGGAGCCACTCGCACAGAGCGATTCGCACATAGACTTAAAGAATACTTACCTCCGCTACGGACTCGTTCCACTTCCAAGCTTCAAGTTTAAAACTTTATTGAAGTCTTGATTGAAGCGCGTCACATCCGTCACGTAGCTAAAAGAAGGCGGAGACTGCAGAGCGTGTAGCAGAAGCGGGGAACGCTCGCGGAGGTAAGTAAAAGGAGCCGAGTGCTCCAACAACGAATCGATCACTCGATTAATCGATAACGGAAATCGTCGACAACGATTTCCGTTATCGATTATTATCGATTTTATCGATTCGTTGTTTCAGCCCTACAAAGTTCAAAGTCATTATTCAATCCATTCGGTATAAGAGTTTTTAAATTATAAATCCATTTCATTTCAGCCTTACCTAACTGGTCTAGAAGGTTGCCCCCTCTCCAAAAGCTATTTATTCTTGCAATCCCTAAAAATTCGAGACATTTTGCATCTTTATTATGATGTGTTAAAAAATGTAAGGGTACACTATGGTTTAATGCTCCTTTTTTAATGTTTCTCATGATTTTGAGGTCTTTTTCTTATCGTTTTTTTATCGGTATATTAGTACTTTCTTTATCGAATTTTTACTATATTTTTATAAATCCATTTCAGGAGACAATGTATTTTTAAGGCAAGAAGTTTAAATAGCCCCCTAACTACATGGTCAATTAATGTGGATGGTGATAATAATTTTATACCACATATGCGAATTACGCGAATATTTATTCATTTATATTCTTATCCTGTATATTTACATATGATCTATTATATAGTTGTTATCTTATAGATTTACTATTTATGATAATGTATATTAACTAATTTATTCCCTTATAGTATTAATGATAAAGACCTACATTTTAAAATACAATTAAGAACTGTTTCAAATATAATTAAGGATTGTTTTGAATATATCTAAGGACTATTTTAATATGATTCTATATTGTGATCCTGTTTAATTAATTTATTAAATGCATATACTTTAATTATAATGAAGAACCCAATTATGGACAATTGACAAATCTATGTGGACAATTTACCATTGATCTAATCAATTAAAGACGGCTATAAAGGAGCACAGAAAGGGATCCACCAACGTACCTGAGGAAGTATAGCACGAAACGCGTCGTACGTTGCACGTTGTGACAGAGGAGAAGGAGGACGTGACTTTTATTTGCGGATATACATTCGGCTGTGCAGCAGTGGATGAACGCGGGACGCCGTGATTTTGAAAACTGCCGCTAGTCCGATTATTTATTTATTTTATATATTAAAGTATTCATCTTTATCTCACCCTCGCCTCCGGATCTGTGCTTTGAAGAATTTGGGAGTAGTTACCTCGATTTCTCGCTCTTCTTCCGAGATCACGAAGTTTTGAATAATTCTACGGTGGAGACTGAAATTTATTCGGGAGACGAACAATCCCTCCCGCTCACCCCCCTACGCGGTTTATGGGCTTGAATAAGCCCCACCAAACGCAAGGGTCCATTTTGCCTGTTAGATATATACACACAACTATTTTGATGAATTACACTATGATGTTTTTTTCTTTTCTCTTTGTTTTATGATTGAATTTTACATACTGCTCGGATTTCCTTGAAGCTACATTGAATTGGTATCATTTGCATTATTTATACTCACTTGGTGTGAGGGGCGCGGTCACCTATATATGTTTTTGAAGTTATATATTTTGTTGTAGACAATTCATAAAGCAAAGCATAAGATAACGAACATGAAAGTTCATAACGTGACGTCTATGAGAAAATCCAATTGGAGCTGTTGTAGTAACTGCTTATGAAAGCAGGTAGGCAGATATACACCGGTGATTACAGTTCTCTTACCCCAGAGTTAAATAGCTGTAGTCCAAGTGAGATATTGGAGCTATAAGGAGTATTGCAATCTCTAGCAGGTATAACTCCGACAAGCAGAATCAATGAAGCAGAGTTGATGTTCCAATAAGACTTCTTATAAAGATACACCGGCTTCTGTAGTTGAGGAACTTGAGTCTGGTAATCTAAATTCCAATGGAACCAGGTTCTTTAGTCAGGTAAATGCCCATTAAATCACAGGATATCAGGAGATTAAAATGCCAGACTGTAAGGTCTTAATGTAAAGGCACCTAACAAACAGGGGAGTGTCCAGATATAGGCCTGGTAATCAGGTAAGTCTAGGTGAAAGTTAGACCAGACAATTGCCAGGTATAGTGACCCTTGGTGGTGGAAATAGGTAAATCATGAAAGATCTTGAAACCTGAAAGATCCTGCAGTCAGGATAGACTTGACCCAGCTCTCAGTCTCACTTTGCCCCAGCACTTTGCACTGCATGTCACTTTGCCCCTGCACTTTGCACTGCACTCACTCTTTGCCCCTGCACTTTGCCCTGCACTCACACTTTGCCCCAGTACTTTGCATTGCATTGCACTCACACTTTGCCCCAGCACTCACACTTTGCCCCATGACTTAGTCTCACTTGCCCCAGCACTTTGCAGTGAACTCACACTTTGCCCCAGCACTTTGCATTGCACTGCACTCACACTTTTCCCAGCACTCAGTCTCGCGTTCCCCAGCACTCAGTCCCCAGCACTCAGTCTCACTTGCCCCAGCGCTTTGCACTGCACTCACACTTTGCCCCAGCGCTTTGCACTGCACTCACACTTTGCCCCAGCGCTTTGCGCTGCACTCACACTTTGCCCCAGCGCTTTGCACTGCACTCACACTTTGCCCCAGCGCTTTGCACTGCACTCACACTTTGCCCCAGCACTTTGCACTGCACTCACACTTTGCCCCAGCAGTTCAACTTGATCCAGCACTCCCACTCACTTACCTCAGATATACACTCGCTCCAAGATGCGGAAAAGTTTCTTCGGGCAGCAGACCAACACCCTTTTCTTTATCTAAGTGCGTCACACCCGACGCTTACGGAGTTCACATAGCTGCGTGAAGGCGGAGACTGCAGAGTGCGTAGCAGATACCGGAGGTAAATAGGTAATAGGTAAATCTTGAAAGATCCTGCAGTCAGGATAGAATCCTGACATTGCCCCAGTACCCAGTCTCCCTTGCCCCAGCACTATGCACTGCACTCACACTTTGCCCCAGCACTCAGTCTCACTTGCCCCTGCACTTTGCCCTGCACTCACTCTTTGTCCCTGCAGTCGCTCTTTGTCCCTGCAGTCGCTCTTTGTCCCTGCACTCACACTTTGCCCTGCACTCACACTTTGCCCTGCACTCACACTTTGCCCTGCACTCACACTTTTCCCCAGCACTTTGCATTGTACTTCACTCATACTTTGCCCCAGCACTCAGTCTCACTTGCCCCAGCACTTTGCACTGCACTCACACTTTGCCCCAGCACTTTGCACTGCACTCACACTTTGCCCCAGCACTTTGCACTGCATTTACATTTTGCCCCTTCACTTTGCATTGCAGTGCATTCGCTCTTTGCATTGCACTGCGCTCACTCTTTGCATTGCACCGCGCTCACTCTTTGCATTGCACTGCGCTCACTCTTTGCATTGCACTGCGCTCACTCTTTGCATTGCACTGCGCTCACTCTTTGCATTGCACTGCGCTCACTCTTTGCATTGCACTGCGCGTACTCTTTGCATTGCACTGCCCTCACTCTTTGCATTGCACTGCGCTCACTCTTTGCATTGCACACTAACCCAGCACTCCCACTCACTCACATCCGGCGCTCACGGAGGTCACGTAGTTGCGTGAAGGCAGAGACTGCAGAGCACGTAGCAGATACTTTTTTCCTATAGGGTCGTCTTATATTCAGGCTTTTTTTTCTAAATTACTATTCGGATTTTGGGGGGTCCTCTTATAATTGAGCAAATACGGTAATATCCTTGGCTGCCAACAAAACAGGGAGTGATTGCAGTTGATATAGCAGTCTGGGAAAACTGATAATTTTACTTAGGGCTACCTTCCCGGAAAAGGTCAATCAGGGTGATTGGCCTGTATGAGACGGAGTCCGATTTACTTTTGTTGGGTTTAGGAATAAGAATAGTTCTGGCCTCCGCCAGTCTGTGCAATGGGGTGTCCCCATTTACACATTATCATTAATATATCATTAAATAAATGTGTGAGAATGCCTACTATGTGCAGTTTCAATAATTTTATGAAAGGATTGTTTAAAAAATAAAAAGCGTTATGTAAGCTAATAAACTATAAGTGAGAATAGTGACAAAAACAGTATTACAATTCACATATTTTTCTGTTCCCTGGTGTTGTCCCTTAATATGTAAAACTTGGAGGAAAGAAGAGTAGGGAAGTTGTTAGACATTTTAAAACATCAAGGGATTTGACAAAATTATAAGAGGGAATTTTATTTCAAAGGACAAAAAATGTTTGACCCTCCATATTTTAGATTATGATCTCTTGTTCTGACACTTAGATGTAAATGTAAGGATGTTTTATTTTACTTAGAGGGTAAATGGAATACTGCGAGGGAGTTTATCTGTTAAGGAACAGTGCTCATTTACACTAAAGGACCAGAGCAATGTTCATGTTTTTGCTATGTCTTTCTTTAACCTTTATTTCTATTTATTTTTCTCCTTCAAGTCTATTGTATCCACACAAATTATACGCTATATAGGACACCTCAACTAATTATTGGGTTTAGGAGTTTTAGTTACACCCATTGCTAACAGCTTTATAAAATCAAGCACATAGGCATATCATCTCCAAATACAAACATTGTGTCATACTAAAGAGCTTAGTGACTTTAAAGGTGGTATTGTCATAGGATGCCACCTTTCCTACTAGTCAGTTCCTGAAATTTCTGCTAGGAGTGACAGCTTAGCCACATAGACCATGCACGCTTGCAAGGGTTGTCGAGTGCTGATGCATGTAGCGTGTAAATATCACCTGTCCTCTGTAGCAACATTCATTACAGAGTTTCTAATCAGCTCATGCACTGTGCGTTGGGAGCCTCGTGAAATGGGTTTCCATGGCCTAGATGCCGCAGACAAGTTGAAGATCACTATGAACACTGCCAAGCGTTGGCTAGCGTAAAGTAAACCACACTGCTGCTGGACTCTGTAGCAGTGGAAAGGTGTTCTCTGGAGTGATGAATCCCGCTCATCTGAAAGTCTAATGGGCAAATGTGGGTTTTGCCCTACCGAAATGCATAGTGTCTATGTAAAGTTTGGTCTGGAGCGGATTTTTTTGTTTGGGCTAGGCCCCTTAGTTCCAGTAAAGGTTAATGATAATATTACAGAGGAGCTTGACAAACCGTGAGTGCCAGGCTGCCATGGTAAATAGAAACCACTTCCTTTCGGCCAGGGTTTAAAAAGACAACAGGGTAAAAACTGGCCATGGCTGCCATCATGAATCCGGGACCCTATGCTTTTCCCGCTTCACTGCATCCCCACAGAAACGCATAAGGTGGTGCATTTACCACGAATAAGAGGTGGAGGGAGGTGGAGTAGTGAATGTGTGTACTGTTGTAATGTTCCACCCTTCGCAGTCTGGAATTCTCTTCACTGTGCTGCTCATTTTCTGACCTGGGCCATACCAACCTAAAAGTGCCCGATCTTGTCCGATCTTGAAAGCTAAGCAGGTTTAAGCCTGGTTATTACCCGGATGGGGCGCACACGACAGGTAGCCCTCTGGATGGGGCGCACACTCCAGGTAGCCCTCTGGATGGGGGCACATGACAGGTAGCCCTCTGGATGGGGCGCACATGACAGGTAGCCCTCTGGATGGGGAGCACACGACAGGTAAGCCCACTTGCAGGGCACATGGCAGATAGCCTACTTGCAGGGCACTCAGCATGGGAGTCCACTTGTGGGGCACTGGCTGCAACTCAGGAACAGATCAGGAACAGATGGTCCTATAACATTAATGTCAAGGCCCAGACTGAAGGGCTGGGCAGGTTTATAAAGGTAGTGTATGCCAGGTAATGAGGTGCAGCTGGACATGATAATCAGGTCTGAGTGCTTCAGAGTGGTCAGG
Source organism: Spea bombifrons (assembly GCF_027358695.1). Lineage (NCBI taxonomy): Eukaryota > Metazoa > Chordata > Amphibia > Anura > Pelobatidae > Spea > Spea bombifrons. Next base: position 40,722,004 of record NC_071091.1, read on the forward strand.
GCGGCCACTAGTGGTTGGTGAAGAGAATTCCAGACTGCAAAGGGTGGAACGTTACAACTGTAGGGTCAGAGTGAGTGTCTATGTGTGTATATGTATATTCCTAGAATCAGTGTATGTATCCTGTAGCGAGAATCCACGTATGTATCCTGCAGAGCACCGTAGGGTCGGAGTCAGCGTCTATGTGTGTATATGTATAGTCCTAGAATCAGTGTATGTATCCTGCAGTGTACTATAGGGTCAGAGTCAGTGTCTATGTGTATATGTATAGTGCTAGAATCAGTGTGCTTGTGTATATTATTTTTATTAGGTACACCTGTTCAATTGCTTGTTAACACTAATCGCTAATCAGCCAATCACATGGCAGCAACTCAATGAATTTAAGAAACGGGAATTTATGTGGCTTTGAACATAGCATGGTTGTTGGTGCCAGACGGGCTAGTTTGAATAATTCAGAAACTGCTGATCTACTGGGATTTTTTTTACGCACAACCATCTCTAGGGTTTTCAGGGAATGGTCCGTAAAAGAGATAATATCCAGTGAGCGGCAGTTGTGTGGACAAAAATGCCCTGTTAATGTCCAAGGTCAGAGGAGAATGGGCAGACTGGTTCGAGATAACAGAAAGGCAACACTAACTGAAATAACCACTCGTTACAACCAAGGAATGCAGAATACCATCTCTGAATGCACAAAACGTCAAACCTTGAAGCAAATGGGCTACAGAAGCAGAAAAGACCCCTCCGGATGCCACTCCTAAGAACAGGAAACTGAGGCTAAAAATTCAGGCTCACCAAAATTGGAGAATGGAAGACTGGAAGAACGTTGCCTGGTCTGATGAGTCTCAAATCCAGCTATGACATTCAGATGGCAGGGTCAGACTTTGGCGTAAACAACATGAAAGCATGGATCCATTCTGCGTTGTATGAATGGTTCAGGCTGGTGGTGGTGTAATGGTGTGGGGGCTGTTTTCTTGGAACACTTTGGCCCCTTAGTACCAATTTTATGTTTCTAGCATCTAGGAAGTATGCCACAAAGAATGAAGGCAGTTTCGAAGGCAAAAGGGGGTCCAACCCGGTATTAGCAAGGTGTACCTAATAAAGTGGCCAGTGAGGGTATGTATAGTGCTGGAGTAAGTATGTGTGTGTACTGCAGTGTCACAGTCATTGTGTATGTGTGTATATGTATAGAATGTTAACATGTGTGTGTTAGTGTTTGTAAGCATAAGATATTAGCTTGTGTCTGCTACTATGTAGTGTTAGTGTATAAGTTAGGGGTGCAACTAACAATTCTTTTCATAATCGAAAGTTGGGCAATTATTTTTTTGATTTAATTGAATAAAAAAAATGCCATTTTTGTTTATTTAAAATAATTTATTGAGGTGACTGGGGAAGTTAATGATTGGAACTGGGATGCAGATCAGACCAAAGGGTTGGAGGGAGTTTATTTAATTTGCAGACCAGAGGGTGGCTTATAAGGGGACGAGATGGGATGAAAGAGAGAGAGAGTGGGGACCAGATCAGACAGAAGAGTGAGAGAGAGAGATGGGTAGTTTATTTTCTTTGCAGACCAGAGAGTGGGAGGGAGTTAATCATGGGAACTGGGGACCTGATCGGAGCGCAGGGTGTAGGGAGGGACAGGGAGTTTATTTACAGGCCAGAGGGTGGAAGGGGGTTAATGAGGGGACTGGTATAGTTAATGATGGGATGAGAGAGACTGGGGACCGGATCAGACCAAAGGGTGGGAGGAAGAGTTTATTTTATTTGCCAACCAGAGAGTGGGTTAATGAGGGGAAAGGGGCAGTTAACGATGGGAACTGGGGACCAGATCAGACCAAAGAATGGGAGAGAGGGACAGGGGAGTCTTTTATTTACAGACTGGAGGGTGGGAGGGGGTTAATGAAATGACCAACTAATTGATTGACTAATTGACAGCAATTTTCATAATTGAGTTACTCAATTCATTTTTTTCATTCATTTTTTCAGCCCATGTGTATGTTAGTGTATGGCAAAGCTCAACAAACCCCGGGCACCAGGTCACCATATAGCCTAGTAACCACTTCCTGGCCCCTGAGAAGCACAGAAAACTGCCCCTCCTTGGCTATAGGTGCATTGCAGGTGGTACAGGTGCATGGTATCCAGGCAACCATTTTATGTGGTGTGGTTGTAGAGAGGCAGCAGCGGGCTGTTTGCACACAGTACAGACATGTTCCCATGAGGTAAGGGGGGCAGTATATGTATGTGTGTATACCAATCTTTAAGATGATTACATATGTAAGCACTAACATATTAGGCTGCACAACATATAAGAGAGTTTAAACAAGTCTCGGCCCGGCTCAAAGATGTACCAAATAGGGCATGGGCAGTGGATCCCCAAATGCCAAAGTGCAATATTGAAAAATGCACATGCACCAAATGTGGCCCTTTTGCCCCCAAACAGCCAGGCAAAATCATTCATGTGAGGTATCGCTGTACTCAGGAGATGTTGCTGAACACATATTGGGGTGTTTTGTGATAGTGACATATACCAGAACCTTTTAATTCATACCTGAAGTAAAATGTGTGTGACAAAACAAATGCAAAAAAATGACTGCTACAAAGTTTGACAAAGACAGGTGGTAGATATGGTGCATGGAAAGAGTTAAAATACTAGCATTTGAAATACCCTGGGGTGTCTAGTTTTCAAAAATATATGGCTTTATTGGGCACACTGAAATGGCCCGGCTCAAAGATGTGCCAAATAGGACATGGGCAGTTGATCGCCAAACGCCAAAGTTCAACATTGAAAATGCGCATGCCCCAAATGTGGCCCTTTTGCCCCCAAACAGCCAGGCAAAATCATTCATGTGAGGTATCGCTGTACTCAGGAGATGTTGCTAAACACATATTGGGGTGTTTTATAATAGTGACATATACCAGAACCTGTTTATTCATACCTGAAGTAAAATGTGTGTGAAAAAACAAATGCAAAAAAATTACTACCATAAAGTTTGCTAAAGGCTGATGGTAGAATTAGTGCTTGGAAATGGTTAAAATACTGGCATTTGGAATACCCTGGGCTGTCTAGTTTTCAAAAATATATGGCTTGATGGGGTAAATTGCATTGGCTGGCTTCAAAGATACTCGAAATGGCACATGGGGGAAGAATTACCAGATTTGGAAAAAATGGCTTTGAAATAGCAAAACGCTTCCTGTACATATTGCCCCATAATGTGTAGAAAAAAGCAAAAAAACATAAAAACATTGGGTATTTCTAAACTCAGGACAAATAGTAGAATCTATTTAGCAGGTTTTTTCATTACCTTTTATAGATGAGTAAAAACAAAAATTTAGAAACAGTCATTTTTTTCTAAATGTTTCACCATATTTTATACTTTTTTTAATAGTAAATAATATGATACAATCAAAACAATGTCATCTAAAGAAAGCCCTTCTTGTCCTGAAAAAAACAATATCTAACGTGTGTGGGTTCAGTAAACGGGAAAGAAGAAAATTACAGCTAAACACGAGTAGCGCAGAAATGTTAAAACGGCCATTGTCACGAAGGGTACAAAAAGTAAAATCAGCCTTTGTCACGAAGGGGTTAAAGATGGTGTAGGCCTGTATTCTATACAAACATTTTAGAATGGAAACTATCCTCACAGTCACCCAACTACTGAACAAGGAGATTATATGGTGACCATGTACCTAAAGGATGCTTATGTGCCTATTGCAGTTGCATCCAGTGAATGCCTCAGGTTCGCTATAAGGAACGGGGCTAGAGCTCTCCATTTCCAGTTTGAGTCTCTCAACTTTCAGAGAATAAGGTATCAGGGTCATCCCATACCTGGACGACTGGCTCATCAAAGCCATTTCAGCTCCAGCCTTCGTTCTCATGAAGACGGCATTGTTTCCCCATTGGCAGAGCACAATGTTTAATGCAAGAGTGCACTTCCCCAGCATAAGAAGACCAGATGGAACAGGAGGTGCCCGTATAAAACACCAGGCCTTTTCAACATTTTTATAGGGCGCAGAATTTTTGTAGGCAAGGCCAGGACAAAATGTTTCAGTAAGATCCTAAGTAACAAGAGCCTAGGCTAATTCTGATGGAATTGGTGGTCGGCTGCAGACATGTCAAAAAACTGAAAAGTCCAACGTTATTTCTTTCTAAGTATGCAGTTCTTGGGGCTGATAGTGGACTCCACCTCCTTATGGCTCTTTATTCCATGATCAAACATCATAAAAGTAGGAAGGGTTGTGTCAGCTTTGCAACAAAATCCTACCTGGTCCTTCAGAAAAGCTGTTAGCCTCTTGGGCATTCAGACGACTTGTATCCCTGCAGTAAGCTGCTCCAAGGCACATATAAGGCCACTTCAGTGGGACATCATTAGGCATTTGTCCCAGAAAGAAGAAGATCTGGACATCAACTTCAGTGTCCAAGCCCAATTGAACCGGTGGAAGAAGACAGATCATCTCAGCAAGGGTCTTTGCTTTCATCGACGTCAGTGGATCACTCTGACCACAGATGTCTCAAAAATAGACTGGGGAGCACATTTTGGTTACCTCTTTAGGCAGGGCAAGTGGTCACTTACAATCTTACCCAGTCCTCAAATTATCGAGAACTGAAAGCGGTTTTTCTGGTCCTCGAGTAGTTCAGTCCTTGGCTAAAAGGGAAGGCTGTAAGAATCCAATCCGACTATGCTCTGACTTTTTTCTTCTGTTTATACCAAGGAAGAACCAATGAAGGAGCCCCTGCTGGCTAATTTAAAGGAACCGTTGCAGCAAACATAGGATTGGCTGAAACAAGAAAAAGTCCTCGAGCAATTAAATACTGTTAAGGTAGACAAGGCCCCTGGACCGGATGGTATACACCCAAGGGTACTGAAGGAGCTAAGACTAATTCTGGCCCAACCATTATTACTAATCTTTAGGGATTCTTTCAGCTCGGGCATAGTTCCATTAGATTGGTGCAAGGCAGATGTTGTGCCCATATTTAAAAAGGGATCAAAATCTCAACTGGGCAATTACAGGCCAGTAAGCTTAACATCGGTAGTGGGGAAATTATTTGAAGGGTTGCTAAACCTATTAGCATTCTATAAAGAAGTTAGGAAAAATATAGAGCTGGGGTTGGCTGTAGATGTGATTTATCTGGACTTTGCTAAGGCATTTGATATGAATCCGCTTAAAAGGCTACTCTATAAATTAGGGCTGCAACAACTAATCGATAAAATCGATAATAATCGATAATGAAATTCGTTGCCAACGAATTTCATTATCGATTAGTTGAATCGATTATTATCGATTATAAAATGAGAGTTTTTTCAGAGCAAACGCTCTGAAAAATACCCCTCATTATATAATCCGTTTAGTCTGACTCACAGCAGCAGTTCCTACTTACCAGTCCCTCCCTGTAATTACTGTGACAACTGGCCCCGCCCCTTCCTTCTCCCAGAAGGCCAGAACCACATGGCTGTGACACTCATCTAACTGTAAGTATAACATTAATATTTGGGCTACTGAAAGTTAGGGGAGGTGAGGGTTAATTTAGGGGCAGTTATGGTTAATGGGGTGTTTAGGGTTAATTTAGGGGCAGTTATGGTTAATGGGGTGTTTAGGGGCAGCTATGGTTAATGGGGTGTTTAGGGGCACTTATGGTTAATGGGGTGTTTAGGGTTAATTTAGGGGCAGCTATGGTTAATGGGGTGTTTAGGGTTAATTTAGGAGCAGCTGCGGTTAATGGGGTGTTTGGGGTTAATTTGAGGCAGTTGTGGTTAATGGGGTGTTTAGGGTTAATTTAGGGGATGCTGTGGTTGATGGGGTGTTTAGGGTTAATTTAGGGGATGCTGTGGTTGATGGGGTGTTTAAGGTTAATTTAGGGGTAGTTATGGTTAATGGGGTGTTTAGGGTTAATTTAGGGGTAGTTATGGTTAATGGGGTGTTTAGGGTTAATTTAATAATGAGGACTGAGGGTTAATTTGATTAATTTAATAAAGTTAACTTAAGGTGCAGTTAGATATAAAGGGGGCAGACTAAAGGGAATCTAAATCCTGGGGGCCGTGAAGATTAACCCAGTACTTATTTATAAAAGTATGGTGTCAGTGTGATGCGAACGGGTCTGTGACTCTATGAGGGGACTATGAAGGCATATCTGGGGAGTACAGAGTGAGATATCTGGGGGTATAAGGCATATACATTATATAAGGCATATGTGGGGAGGACGGAGTGGTGTTTCAGGGTGTATAAGGCATATCTGGGGTAGAGCGGTATGTCTGGGGAGGATGGAGTGGTGTATCGGGGTATAAGGCGTATCAGGCACAGTGGCATATGTGGGAGGCAGCGTGGAGTGGCATATGTGGGAGGCAGCGTGGAGTGGCATATGTGGGAAGCAGCGTGGAGTAGCATATGTGGGAGGCAGCGTGGAGTGGCATATGTGGGGAGGCAGCGTGGAGTGGCATATGTGGGAGGCAGCGTGGAGTGGCATATGTGGGAGGCAGCGTGGAGTGGTATATGTGGGAGGCAGCCTGGAGTGGTATATGTGGGAGGCAGCCTGGAGTGGTATATGTGGGAGGCAGCGTGGAGTGGCATATGTGGGAGGCAGCGTGGAGTGGCATATGTGGGAGGCAGCGTGGAGTGGTATATGTGGGAGGCAGCGTGGAGTGGAATATGTAGGATGCAGCGTGGAGTGGAATATGTGGGAGGCAGCGTGGAGTGGTATATGTGGGAGGCAGCGTGGAGTGGCATATGTGGGAGGCAGCATGGCATATGTGGGAGGCAGCGTGGCAAGCCTGGGCTCAAATGTGCATAAATTGGGGGGGCTGGTTAGGAAATAAAGACAAGAAATGCATTTTATCAAAGTTTTTTTTTATTCTGCTGTTTGTATTTAACATTGTTTGTTTATTAAATTATTTTAAATAAATGAAAAATTTACATTTATTTTTTTTAACCGATTAATCGACAAAATAATCGGCCAACTAATCGATTATGAAAATAATCGTTAGTTGCAGCCCTACTATAAATTAACAGAAATCGGCTTAGGGGCCTTCGGTTTTCGAAATGCTTTTACTTTAACTCTTTCCATGTCAAGATTTTTGTGAAGATACAGCGCTAATTTTAGCACTTGTTCATAATAATAAACTTTATTTTTCTATTTATTTTATTATTTTTTGACTTTTTTTACATTTTGCTGGAACTGGATAGTTAAAGCTTTTTTTTTTCCATATTTTTTTAAATTATTTTTTAAATATATTACGATGTGATTTACTAAATTACATTGTGATTAGAAAGCTGGGCTCCATTGATTTGCATGGTTGAATGCAGTACCTATATTTTCCAACAGTGGCAAAATCACTTACGGTGTCGGTTGTAACCACTCTCCAGAGCGGTCACAGCGCGTCCTGGGGTGAGTGGCGTCGCTGAATGCCTCGTGATCGAGGCATTTCAGCAACACCATTGAAGTTTAGGAGGCGATAAACTCTTCTAAAACGGGCGTCTGCCACCATACAGTATATGGCGGATGTTGTCGCCTTGGGGAGGGGCCAGAACTACTACTATTCACTAACAGTAATCCAAAGATATCTCTTATGCTATATCTTAAACCCTAACCTCTAGATATAATCACTGTTAATTATCTTTGTGCAAGCTGGTTTTCAAACAACTTTTTATTATTTATTTATTTTTAAAAGAAATGTCTGAAAACTTGGGAGGAAATTCAGCAAAAGATTTTTTTTTTACAAAGTGGCACTAAATGGAGGAAAGGCAACTGCAGCAAAACCCATGTCTTGTTTACAAGAAAAAAGGAAAACGAGGGACTCCAGCATGCAGAATTCAAAAAGTTAGAGGAAGAAAACATAAAATCCTGTGTTCTGGTTAGGTTTATGGCTCCAGTGGTCCACCTAGAATGGTGGGGTGTTTTTGAGATACTCATCCTTTCAAGTAATATATAGTTTGTGAGGGTTTAGGGGTAGTTTCCGCCCTTTATTATAAGGGGTCTCTTGTGACTGGGGCATCTCAAAATGTTGAAATCCGCTGCAGGGGACCTGGATCCTCTCCGGCAGCCGGTGGGGGTCTGTGCGCATCTCGCAGACAGCCTCCGCTTCTCCCCTCCACTTCCGTTGGGGCTTCCATGATGGTGCGCCGGTCCGGAAAGTCATGTGACGCCGTAATAGAGAAGCCCCAGCGGAAGTGGAGGGGAGAAGCTGAAGTGGAGGGGAAGGGAGAAGCCGAGGATGTCAATGCTCAGACTCCCATCGGCTGACAGAGGATAATCCAGGCCTCCTGTAGGGGATCTGGATTCTGGTGTTATAATCATGTCTCTGTTTGAGGTCAGATTATAGCATTATAGCATTTGCTCTGAAAAAGCTAATTTTATAAATCAATAAAAATCGATTCAACTAATCGATTATGAAAATCGTTGACAACGATTTTCATAATTGATTATTATCGATTTTATCGATTCGTTGTTGCAACCCTAGTTCCGAGAGTTAAATGTCCGTAAGAGCAACAATACTAAAAATACTAAATCGTGCCCTTGAGTTAAAAATGTGTTTGAGCTAATCATTCTATTCTCTTAAGGTAGGGCTGGATCTTTATCATGGGCCTGGTGCTGAGAACTTTGGCCTTTATATGGAAATAAATAAAATAGACAGAATAGACAGAATCCTAACTCCTTGGCATTAGGGTGACCACATTTTATGTCTGCCATTTAGGGACACACTATGAAGCGCTTGGGATTACACACACAGGTGTATACCAGTATATATATGTGTATATATATATATATATATATATATATATATATATATGTATGTGTGTGTGTGTATATATATATATATATATATATATATATATACATACTGTATATATGCGTTAGACATGCATTTTTAACTACATAATGTGTACTTATCTCTTTGAAGTTAAGACCATGATTGAAATTAACAGCTGAAATGGCAGTTGGTTATCATTCTTTAATATTAGCCCCTGCTGCAGCTATATTTTATTAGACCCTGCTGACAATATATATAAATATTAGACCTTGTTGCCAATCAACACATTAACGCACAAACCCAGCATTACATGTATAGATCAATTGAAATTCCCATGTGAACTCGGCACTAAGAAAAAGATCAAATAAACAAAATCAGACATACAAATGCTGTATTTGCAGGTATACAATAATAATGTATGGAAACATAGCATTGCAGGTATAGACCAACAGAACACACAGCCCAGACAGCCTCGCACCATACTCTGGTCACCAAGCCCCGCAATGTCCGTATAACCTTAAGTCCCGGTCCTCGGGGGAATCCTGAAAGAGCGGCAGCGATCCCTGGGTACCGATGGAGCGACAGCAGTTCAAAGTTTCCCAGGACTGACTGCGAGGTAGCCAGCTGATCTCCGCTCTCCTGGAAGTCCGAACGACCGGGACTCTACAAGAGGCTCCCTCTCTGAACCACACCTGGTCTGTACCCCACCACTGGTGGGTTAACTCCATGAAAGAGCACTCTGGTGGGGTCGATGGTGTCCAAGATACAAGGGGTTAAAGTCCGGGGGTAATGCATGTGAAACACGGACAGGGTAGGACGTGAGGGAGAACAACGCACAAACAATAATCACCACATATACTGAGAAATACAGAAATCAAACAATAACTATTACAAGTGGCACTTATTAACCCTGGATTGTCACAATAACTACTACAGACCCTTGAGCCGTCACAGTGGATATAAGGCATCAGGGGGTATAAGGCATATATGGGGAGGGCAGAGTGGCATATCTGGGGGTATAAGGCATACAGGGGTATAAGGCATATCTGGGGGCAGAGTGGCAAGCATGGTCTCAGATGTGCAAAACGGGGGGCAGGTTGGGAAATAAAAACAAGAAATGCATTTTTCTAAATCAAAGTTTTTTTATTCTGCTGTTTGTTTTTAACACCCAGTTTTTTCATTAAGTTATTTTAAATAAACGAAAAAACTTATTTTTTTTATTTTTATCAGATTAATCGAAAAAATAACAAGCCAACTAATCGATTAGTTGCAGCCCTACACTCGTTCACACAATTCATCCATACATTAATTCAATCATTCTCTCATGCATCCTCACGCTATATTTATTTTAATATTCTTACTACCCCTTTTCTCACAATTCTTATCTACCCCCTCTCCTCCTTTTCTCACTATCTACCCTCTACCCCTTCTCACCATCTACTCCTTCGCTTTTCATTATCTACCACCTCTCCCTGCTTTCTCACTGTCACGTCCTACCCAGGCTGTGGAGCTGCATATCTCGCTCTTGCTTCAGTTTCCCTGTTTGGCTTCGATCCATTCCTGGATTTCCTTTTGCTCTGTTCTGATCTTCCATTCCTTGCTTCTGCTTCAGCTCTGTTTCCTTTATAAGGTGTGCCCCACCCATGTGTTCTGTTTGTCTCAGTCTGCAGTCTAAAGGTATGTCTCAGTGCTATGTGTTTGGATTACATGTTTGGTTTGTTTCATACCACTGTCAGCAGAGATTAGTGTTAGGACCCAGTGTCATTGGAGTACTTTGGTGTAGTGGTGGGCTAAGCATACTAGGCCATAAGATGTGACGGAATCTCCAATAGTTATCAAACAGTCCTAGGCTAGGCTGTATTTATGTGTGTCAGTCTGTGATGTAACCCGTCGGGTGTCCTGTCTCTATCCCCGGTAGAGGGGTGTCCTGTCTGTATCCCCGGTAGAGGGGTGTCCTGTCTTGTTCATGTGTTGTTCCATGTAGTGCCCTTTATTATGCATATCTTGTCTGGTTATGTTTATTCCTTGTCTTGTGCCCTGTATCATGTATATCTTGTCTGTTATGTTTCTTGCCTGGTCTCCCTATCCCTTGCTTGTTATGTTTATTTTATAAACTCTGCTTAGCTTCCACTCTCCCAGCCTGCAGCATCCCGCACATGAATTTTGTGCAATGTCTCATGCCTGTTCCAGGGTGCCTGCAGGATTTATCTTCGTTCTGGTCTACATCCGCTGCTATATTAGTGCGCTGGTATCTGGCTGCACAACCCTAGATGCTCAACACCAGGCCCTGTCCTGAGACTCCGCTACTGCATGCCGAACTCCTGAACTCCATCTTTGGGCGCGCTGGGTCATTACAGTCGTCTGTATGGACCCAGTTTCCTGACACTCACTATCTACCCCTCTGCCTGCTTTCTCACTACCTACCCCTCTCCCTATCTACCCCCTCTACTCCCCTTCTCACTATCTACTCTCCCCTTCTCACTATCTACCCCCTCTACTCCCCTTCTCACTGCTTCACTGCTCAGTGCCGGAATATGACCAAAAAGACCGAGCTAGGGGCCTCATGGAGGAGAGTGTAGGGCGATGAGCGGTTGTTGAAAGCTTATTCATGAGCGACCACTTGGAGCCCCTCTCTCTTTTTCCTCTGCGTCAAAAAAAAAAAAAAAAAAGGACGGCATTTGGGGGGCCCACTGATTCCAGTACAATGGACAATCCCGGGACCCATTGCGGGACTGTCCTGGGTAGTCCAGGACGTGTGATCACCCTACTCAGCATCCACGTGTACTGGATAAAGATGACATCAGTGCTAGGTAGATAGTATAGGATATAATCTTTGCATAAGTATTGGGAGTACATCACATTTCCTCTCACTGATTTCTGGGCCTAGAAATTTTGTCCTCTGAAGTGGTCTACAAATTCAGGAGAGTGTTTTATCTCTGGATAAGTTCAATTTATTCCTACAGTAAGTAAAGTGCCAAGAAACGGATGACCAAACACACACACCAGGACAGGCTCTGCCACACCGACACCCAAACACATACCAGGACAGGCTCTGCCATACTGACACCCACATCCGGATGGGATAAGTTACAACAATTAAAAAATATATATTTTCCACTTTGCTTTGTACTCCCTTTTTGTATCGCCCCAAGCCTTATGTGTATTTATGCCCCAACCCTCCATTTAGTATTGATTTATGTGTTGGCCCCAGCTGCTGCTTGTCTTGATGTTGTCAGCCCCCACGTGTATTTGTGCCCTCCAGTCAGACACACAATGTGGGGCTGTCTGGTAGGATAAATATATAATGTGCCTTTAGTATTGTTTTTTTGATTCCCCCAGCCAGCCCCCCTTCTGAATTAATGCCCTCATTGGCTATGTTTTCCAGCACACATATTTTGACATATTGCTGACCGGCCCAGATAAAATGCAGCCCTGCACTATGGGGTGGGGGGAGTATATATCTGACTAATTGGTTTCCTTCCATAACTATATATTTTATATCCCCCACACTGCAGGGCAGGATTTTATCTGGGCTGGTCAGCAATATGTAAAAATTGTGTCCTGGAAAACATCGCCGATGTGTTCACCCTAATGCCCCTACACCCTTGTGTATTGCCCTCAGCCAGCCCCATGTTGTATATTTATCCCACCACCCAGCCCCCCATTTAGTATTGATTTATTTAATGGCCCCAGCCAGCACACCCTTGTAAATTAATGCCGCCACACCATTGCGTATTGCTCCCAGCCAGCCCCACCTTGTGTATTTATGCCATCTAGCTAGCCCACCTTTTAGTATCATGGCAGCCCAAACACTCAAATTGCATTCACATGACCTGCCTAGCACCCAGATTGGAAGCATAAAACCTGGCATATTTGCCCCCAAACAGGCTCACTCCACTTACACACGCATGCTATCATACACCACCCCTCACCTGAACTGCAGATTTTTGTGCCGCTCACAGGGGCCCTCTTTGCAAACAAATTCTCTTTTACTGCCCAGGGTAAGCGTAAGCAGGAATGCAGCAGGGTCACGGTGGTACAAGAGAAGTTGCTTGCACACTTGCAACGCACAAGTAAGCAACGGGCCCCTCCGGAAGTGATTGCGGTTGTAGCAGGCCTGGTAGCGGTTGCAAACACAGTTTCTGCAGGCTAAAGGTGCCCCACGTTAAAAGATGACCTTGGTCCTGTCTGGGCCGATTTTCAGTTAAGGGCCTGGAGCTGCAGCTCCATCAGCCCCTTTGTTAATCTGGTCCTGCCTTTAGGCCTAAAACAGTGATAGTCAAAATACACACATATACATATACCCTTACAAATTCCTGCACACACACATATACGCACATTCACACTTTCCCTTGCAGCCACACGCTTACTTAACCTAACACTCATAAACACTTTCAAAACACACAGTCTCTCCCTTTTACAATTACCTTTTTCATCACTGCCCTTACAATCTCTCCCCATTCTGTGTCCTCTCCTGGGGGGCCCTACTCTACTATTGAATCACAATGACCACATCAGCCTTTTTTGATTTTATCAAACTAACCTAATTTATTTTTGACTGGGTAACTACAACAATAGACCTGACAGCAGAAACAATAGATGTAGTCTATCTAGATTTTAGTGACTCATTTGACACAGCCTTCCCTGACTTATCAATAAATTGCAGGTCTTCAACAAAAACTAGAAGAACGGTGTAACTTGGGAGACTAAATCCAGTGGGAAAAAATAGCATTGTTCTGGGTTTGACAACAGTAGAGAGAGACTTGCGAGTAATGATTTCTGAAAACTAAAAGGTAAGCAAAAAAAAAAAAAAGGGTGCTGGGTTGTGTACAACAACAACAAGTATTTATATAAGGGCTGCAACTAACGATTATTTTCATAATCGATTAGTTGGCCGATTATCTTTTCGATTAATCGGGTAAAAAAACAATATGCAAATGTTTTGTTTATTTAAAATAAAAACTTATAATTTACAATGCCATTTCACAATTTGCCTTCTTATTTTACTGACATAATAATTAAAGCTATATTTTAACAAGAACCCCAAAAATACCCAAAAAAGCTTTACCAGTAAATATTCATGTAAACTATTTTTGCCCAGTTATGCACATCTCACCTTATACCCCCTATATGCTACTCTGCCCCTATATATACCTTATACCCTCCTATATGTCAGGAATGCCACTGTGCCCCCTTATACTTCCTATATGCCACTCTGTCCCCTGATATGCCTTATACCCCTCCTGATATGCCTTATAGCCCCCTATATGCCACTGATTTGCCACTCTGGCCCCTAATATGCCTTACACCCTAATATTTGCAACTGTGCCCCCTGATATGCCTTATAGCCACATATATGCCTTATACCCCCCGATATGCCACTGTGCCCCCCTGATATGCCTTATAGCCCCCTATATGCCTTTTACCCTTGATATGTCACCATGCCCCCTGATATGCATTTTACCCTTGATATGCCACCATGGCCCCTGATATGCATTTTACCCTTGATATGCCACCATGCCCTCTGATATGCCTTTTACCCCTATATGCCACTGAGACACCACTGTGCCCCCTGATATGCCTTATAGCTCCTTCATGCCACTGTGCCCCCTGATATGCCTTATAGCCCCTTTATGCCACTGTGCCCCTGATATGCCTTATAGCCCCTTTATGCCACTGTGCCCCCTGATATGCCTTTTAGCCCCTTTATGCCACTGTGCCCCCGATACGCCTTATACCCCCTTTATGCCACTGTGCCCCTTGATACGTCTTATGCACCCCTGATATAAGAAAAACTGACATCGCTAAAAATAAAAATATATGCTTTAATAAATAGACAAAAAAAAATAAATACACAAATACACAATACAATATAAATATATGGACAATATAGGGGGTCTGTGCGATGCGCGCAGATCGCCGCTTCTCCCCTCCGCTTCCGTTGCGGGTTCCATGATGGAAGCCGCACCGGAAGGTCACGTGACGCCGGGTTCAGTAATAGAAGCCCCAGTGGAAGGGGAGGGGTGAAGTGGAGGATGCCTGCGCGTTTTGCACAGACCCTGAGAGGATCCAGGTCTCCTGCAGCTTTGCGGGGGGTCTGGATTCTAGAGTTATAATCCGATCTCTATTTGAGGTCGGATTATAGAAGCAGGACCGTTTTTCAGAGCATTTGCTCTGAAAAAACTCATTTTATAAATCGATAAAAATCGATTCAACTAATCGATTATGAAAATCGTTGACAATGATTTTCATAATCGATTATTATCGATTCGTTGTTGCAGCCCTAATTTATATAGCACTTTTCTCCCAGTGGGACTCAAAGCACTTTACAGGTATATACATACAGGAAAAAGAGTGAATTATTTGAAGGATTCGGAGAAAAGATGGGTTTTAAGTCTTTTTTTTAAAAAGTCTCTAAAGACGGGGCCTCTGATTGACAGCGGTATAGAGTTCCAGAGTGTGGGAGCAACATGACAGAATGCGTTGGAGCCGGATTTTGTGCGTACTTTGGGTAATGAGAGAAGAGACATATGTGTGGATCGGAGGGGGCGAGCAGGGATGTAGGGTGTTAATAGCTCTTTCAGGTAACAGGGTCCCTGGTTCTTTAGGGCTTTAAATAACAACACACCTATCTTAAAGTGAATTCTCCATTTGATAGGAAGCCAATGGAGAGACCGTAAAATAGGCGTAATATGGCAAGAGCGGGGTTGATTTGTTAATAGTCTGGCTGCTGCGTTCTGAGCCAACTGCAGTTTGTGAAGATCTTTTTCTGGGAGGCCTACATACAGAGCATTGCAATAATCCAGACAAAATGTCACAAATGCATGGATTAGGGTGGCAGTATCCTCTGGTGGGATTAGGTGCTTTATCCTGGCTATATTCCTCAATTGGAAGAAGGCAGATTTTGTTGCAGCAGAGATTTCGCACTTCACTTGACCTGAGTAGCTCTGAACCCCCTGAATTCTATGCCAGTTGTGTTAGTATCTCCTAGGATCGGCCGAGTTAGCCTTTATCCTCTGATCAACAGGACTTCTGTTTTATCAGGATTTACCTTTAACCAGCTAGCTTGCATCCATTCTAGGATATCTGATAAGCATCTGTTGAAAAGAGATGTTGGATCCTTAGTTCCTGGTGAAAAGGAAAGGTAGAGCTGCGTGTCATCTGCATAGCAGTGGTATCTTAATCTATGTTCCCTGATGATGTCCCCCAGTGGCAGCATGTATATGGCACATAGAGTGGGAGATAGGATGGATCCTTGTGGTACTCCACACGTTAGTGGTGTAGGAGCTGAGGAACACATTCCTGATGATACCCTCAGTGACCTGTTTGTGAGGAAAGATTTAAACCATGTTAGAATCTTATGATCAATGGTGTCAAATTCTGCTGACAGGTCTAGAAGAATTAGGATTGAATGATCACCCTTGTCTCTTGCCATCTAGAGGTAATTCACAACGCTTTTTTCTTCAGCATTCTGATGGTGTTGTCAAAGCTCTGTTTGTCCTGAAAAAAACAATATATAATATGTATGGGAACACGAAATGAGAAAGAAGAAAATCACAGCTAAACAGTAACACTGAAAAACGTTAAAAGAGCCATTGTCCCGCAATATACTACGAGTAATAACCCCTATTGTCCTTAAGGTTAAGAGGTTAATAAGTAAACAGGATGGAATTTCAGGGTGATTAAAAGTGGGGTTTCATGCAGATCGGCAGGATTTCACAGTACCTTGCTTGTAGCTTGTCAGTTCAGCTTTTGTGAGGGGCTTTTGGGACTCTGAGTTACATTGCAATCCATTAAAAGTGAGGGTGTCCATAGGTGCAGCCAGTCCAGAAGATGGAGAGTCCATGGATAGTGCAGAGAATTTGAACATGGAGGATGTGGCCAAGAACTGTACAAGGTCTGAATCTTTACAGCATTAATCATCATTACAATAATAATCTACCATTAAGTGATTTATAACAAATACCTTGTATCAGTGTTTTACTTCTTGATGAATGTCTATTAATAAGACCCCCCTTCTGTTGTTCATATCCTTTCTGTAACCTGTTAAATTTAAAGCCCAGTCATGTGTATCATTTAACAAAGTTTCAGTAAACACCACTATGTCATTTGGTTCATTCATTGGTGTAATTTCCAAGTTCCACAATTTTAACCACCAAACTTGCATTAGTAAACATACATATTATTTTGACAACACATTTATCCCTGTTTGCTAGTCTAGACAGCACTTTACACGCGCTGGCTGGCAACAGCTGAGTATTGTGTGTCCTGAAAACATGGCTGATGTGGTCGCCATTGATCGTTTTCTTTATCCTACTGCACCCACTATCCTAATTTAAAATCCTCATATCCCCAAGCATATAAGACCTATTTCTATTAAGGTACAATTTTGCCCAGTGCCCAGTACACAAACATGCCTTCCGAAACCAAGTTTTGACCAATGCTTTTCTATCTATAAGAACCCTCTAGCTCTCTGGTGTAGAACACGGCACTGTTACTTGTTCTAGTCGGAGGCATGACAGTTGGGTGGGTAGCCCCCAGTAATATTCCACCCACCTGTTCCGCATAGGGTGACCACAGGTCCCGATTGCCCAGGACGATCCTGCGATGGGTCCTGGGCAGCCTCAATCTGGGACAATGCATCTCAACCAGGAGACACATTTCAACTCTGCTGATTGGCTGAGAGTTCAGAGGCCTCTCCTGATAGGCCGGGTTTTTCCGTTTGTGTTTCTGTGTAATATCCTGTAATGGAGAAGTTAATTATGTGAATCTGCTCATGTCTGGTAATATATGTGTTAACCCCTTAAGGACAATAGGGGTTATTACTCGTAGTATATTGCGGGACAATGGCTCTTTTAACGTTTTTCAGTGTTACTGTTTAGCTGTGATTTTCTTCTTTCTCATTTCGTGCTCCCACACATATTATATATTGTTTTTTTCAGGACAAACAGGGCTTTCTTTAGATACCATTATTTTTATCATATCATTAAAAATGATAAAATATGGTGATTTTTTGTTAAAAAATTACTTTCTCTCAATTTTTAAACCAAAAAACTTTTACCCATCTGCAAAAACGAATGAAAAAACCTGCTAAATAGATTCTACTATTTGTCCTGAGTTTAGAAATACCCAATGTTTTTATGTTTTTTTGCTTTTTTCTGCACGTTATGGGGCAATAAGTACAGGTAGCGTTTTGCTATTTCAAAACCATTTTTTCCCCAAAGCTGGTCATTCTGCCCCATGTGCCATTTCGGGTATCTTTGAAGCCAGCCAATGAAATTTACCCCATCAAATCATATATTTTTAAAAACTAGACACCCCAAGGTATTTGAAATGCTGGTATTTTAACCCTTTCCATGCACTAATTCTACCACTAGCCTTTGTCAAACTTTATGGTAGTAAATTTTTTTTGTATTTTTTTCACACACGTTGTACTTCCGGTATAAATTTACCGCTCCTGGTATATGTCCCTGTCAAACACCCCCCGATATGTGTTCAGTGACATCTCCTGAGCGCAGTGATATCCCCCATGCAGGGGTTTGTTGGGTTATTTGGGAGGTAAAAAGCCACCTTTGTGAGGTGTGTATTTTTTTGCCATTTAGACATCTGGTCACTCTGTGCCCACGTCCCATACTTGGCACATCTTTGAAGCCGGCCAATTCAATTTACCCCATCAAATCTTAATTTTTTAAAACTAGGCACCCTGTGGGCATTTATAATGCCAATATTTTAACTCTTTGCGTGTGGGAATTTTTTGGGACCATACAGCGCTAATTGTAGGTAGCGCTAATTGTGTATAAAAAAACGTATACATATATACGTTTTGCACTTTTTTCGTGACAGTAGGTAATTATTTTTACATGTAACTATATAAATTGTAATTATAAACATGTAATTCACTGTGAATCACGGCAATCGGGAGGTTGTGAAACCCCCCCTGGAGCATTGCAGGCTTGCCTCAATGAAGAGGCAGCCTGGAATGCCCCTCACCCGATTTGCATCGGGTTCGGGGGGGGGGGGTTGACAGACCAGTGATTTCAGTCACTGGTCTGTCGTTTAACCCACTGATCGCCGTGATTCACTGTGAATCACGGCGATCGGGAGTTTGTGAAGCCCCCCCTGGAGCATTGCAGGCTTGCCTCAATGAAGAGGCAGCCTGGAATGCCCCTCACCCGATTTGCATCGGGGGTGGGGGGTTGACAGACCAGTGATTTGAATCACTGGTCTGTCGTTTAACCCACCGATCGCTGCGATTCACGGTGAATCACAAATCGATCGGGAGGTTGTGAAGCCCCCTCTGGGGCATTGCAGGCATGCCTCAATGTAGAAGCAGCCTGGAATGCCCCTTACCCGATTTGAATCGGGCTCGAGGGGCGTGTTTAACAGACCGGTGATTTGCATCGCCGGTCTGTTGTTTAAACCGCCGATCTCCGTGAATTGCGGAGATCGGAAGGTTGCAAAACTTTTTTTTTTTGGTTTGCCAAATAGCCTCACTTGTGAGGCTTCCAGGAAAACCGCGAAGCCGCCGATCGCGGCGAAAACGCCGCGGTAAACGGCAAATAACGTCACCACGTACATGTACGGGCGTTGTCGTTATCGCGTTGCACGGCAACCCCGTACATGTACGTGGATTGTCGTTAAGGGGTTAATTATTTGAAACTACTCATGTCTGGTAATGATTGAATGTATATTGTAATGTAATATAAATATATTATTAAATTGGAAATCATTGTTCCCAAGGCTTCCTACTAAATAATATAAAAAGCATTTTATGTGTATGTGATGGTATGTATATGTGAATCAGTGTGTATGTGAGATATATATATAAATATAAATTATGGCTGCAACTAACGATTAGTTGGCCGATTTATTTTTTTGATTATTCGGATAAAAAAATTAATGTAAATTTTTCATTTATTTAAAATTTAATAAACAAACAGGATGTTAAAAACAAACAGCAGGATAAACAACTTTGATAAAAATGCACTTCTTGTCTTTTATTTCCCAACCCCCCCCCCCAGTTATGCACAATTTGACCCCAGGCTTCCTACACTGCCTCCCAGACATGCCACACTGCCTCCCAGACATGCCACTCCATCCTCCCCACATATGCCTTATATACCCTATATGCCTTATACCCCCTGATATGCCACTGTGCCCCCAGATATGTCACTCCATCTTCCCTAGATATGCCTTATACCCCTCAAAATTCCCCTTAGTGCCCTCCTAGATTCACAGATTCGCAGCACACTGACACAATAAAATTAAAATTAAATTAACCCTAAAGACCCCATTAACCATAACTGGCCCTAAATTAACCCTAAAGACCCCAGTAACCATAACTGTCCCTAATTAACCCTAAAGACCCCAGTAACCATAAATGCCCCTAAATTAACCCTAAACACCCCATCAACCACAAAGACCCCATCAACCGTAACTGCCCCTAAATTAACCCTAAACACCCCATTAACCATAACTGCTCCTAAATTAACCCCACCTACCCTAACTTTCAGAAACCCAAATATGAATTGTGGACGCTATAAGGAAATGGGCGGGGCCAATCGTCAGTGTGACTGCAGGAAGGGATTGGGAGAATGAAAGGGGCGGGGCCATTAGGGAGGGACTGGTAAGTAGTAACTGCTGTAAATCACACTGAATGAAACGGATTATAAAACGAGGTGTATTTTTCACCCCCAGCCAGCCCTTTGTGTATTTATGCCTCCAGCCTGCCCCTCCCTTTGATATTGATTTATGTGATGGCCCTAGCTGCCCCGCTTGTGTATTGATGCCGCCACGTGTATTTATGCACTCGAGCCAGACTCCCATTGTGTATTTATCCCACCAGACAGCCCCCTTTAGTACTGATTGATGTGATTCCCCAGCCAGCACCCCCTTGTGAATTAATGCCCCCACACCCTTGTGTATTGCCCCAAGCTAGCCCAACATTGTGTTTTTATGCCACCCAGCCAGCCCCCCTTTAGTATCAAATCAGCCCTGGCACCGAGATTGCATCAACAGGACCAGCTTAGCAACCAAATTGGAAGCATATTACCGTATTTGCTCGATTATAAGACGACCAAACCAAATTAATCTGAATATTAATTTAGGAAAAAAAGAAAAAGCCTGAATATAAGACGACCCTATATATTTACCAGTAAATGTTAATTCATCTAAACTTTTTTTTTTTAATAAAAACTATGATTGAGAAAAATATTTTGGTTTTATTTCCTTCTATTTTCCAACCTGCCCCCCAGTTATGCACATCTGCCCCAGAAATGCCTTATACCCCCTATATGCCACTGTGCCCCATGATATGCCTTTTAACCATCTAAATGCTACGGTGCCCCATAATATGCCTTTTAACCCTATATGCCACCGTGCCCCATGATATGCCTTTTGACCCCCTATGTGCCACTCTGCCTCCAGAAATGCCTTATACCCCTATATGCCACTCTGGCATTTAGAGGGTTAAAAGGCATATTATGGGGAAGAGTGGCATATAGGGAGGTTTAAGGCATTCAGGAGGCAGAGTGGGGCTGCAACAACTAATCGATAAAATCGATAATCGATAATGAAAATCGTTGCCAACGAATTTCATTATCGATTAGTTGAATCAATTTTTATCAATTTATAAAATGAGGGTCTTTTCAGAGCAAATGCTCTGAAAAATAACCCTCATTATATAATCCGTTTCAGTGACTCACAGCAGCAGTTCCTACTTACCAGTCCCTCCCTGTAATCACTGTGACAACTGGCCCCGCCCCTTCCTTCTCCCAGAACCACATGGCTGTGACATTCAAGTGTGAAATTAATATTTGGGCTGCTGAAAGTTATGGGAGGTGGAGGTTAATTTAGGGGCAGTTATGGTTAATGGGGTGTTTAGGGTTAATTTAGGGGCAGCTGTGGTTAATGGGGTGTTTAGGGTTAATTTAGGGGATGCTGTGGTTCATGGGGTCTTTAGGGTTAATTTAAGGTATGCTGTGGTTAATGGGGTGTTTATGGTTAATTTAGGGGCAGTTATGGTTACTGGGGTGTTTAGGGTTAATTTAGGGGCAGCTGTGGTTAATGGGGTGTTTAGGGTTAATTTAGGGGATGCTGTGGTTCATGGGGTCTTTAGGGTTAATTTAAGGTATGCTGTGGTTAATGGGGTGTTTATGGTTAATTTAGGGGCAGTTATGGTTACTGGGGTGTTTAGGGTTAATTTAGGGGTAGTTATGGTTAATGGTGTGTTTAGGGTTAATTTAATTAATTTAATAAAGTTAACTTAAGGTGCAGTTAGAGGTAAAGGGGGGCAAACAAAGGGGAATCTAAATCCTGGAGGCAGTGAAGATTATTTATAAAAGTATGGTGTCAGTGTGATGCGAATGGGTCTGTGACTCTATGAGGGGACTATGAGATATCTGGGGGTATAAGGCATATCTGGGGAGGACGGAGTGACATATCTGGGGGTATAAGGCATATAGCGTATATAAGGCATATGTGGGGCGGGCAGCGTGGCATGGCTGTGGAGGACGGAGTGGTGTATCAGGGTGTATAAGGCATATCTGGGGCCACAGTGGCATACTGGGGGTAGAGTGGAGTGGCATATGTGGGGAGGGTAGCGTGGCATGTCTGGGGAGGATGGAGTGGTGTATTGGGGTGTATAAGGCATATCAGAGGCCACAGTGGCATATGTGGGGGTGAAGTGGCAAATGTGGGGGTAGAGTGGAGTGGCATATGTGGGGGTAGAGTGGAGTGGCATGTCTGGGAGGCAGCGTGGCATGTCTGGGAGGCAGCGTGGCAAGCTCAAATGTGCATAAATTGGGGGGGGCTGGTTGGGAAATAAAGACAAGAAATGCATTTTTTTATTCTGCTGTTTATTCTTTTGTTTATTAAATTATTTTAAATACATGAAAAACTTACATTCATTTTTTTATCCAATTAATCGATTAATCAAAAAATAATCGGCCATTTGCTCTGAAAAAACCCTCATTTTATAATCGATAAAAATCGCTTCAACTTATCAATAATGAAATTCGTTGGCAACAATTTTCATTATTGATCTTATCGATTAGTTGTTGCAGCCCTAATATAAACCTGTGTGTGTGTAATCTCATCTGCTTCATTGTGTCCCTGAATGGCAGAAATAAAATGTGGTCACCCTAGTTCTGCTACATGCCGATCCTAACCCCCTGGGAGACAGCAAACTGGTTATAGTGCTTCTTTGCAACAGTTTACATCACCTATGTACCGTATTTGCTCGATTATAAGACGACCCCGATTATAAGACGACCCCCCAAAATCAAAATATTAATTTAGGAAAAAAACAAAAAGCCTGAATATAAGACGACCCTATAGGAAAAAAAGTTTTACCAGTAAATATTAATTCATGTAAATATATTTTTTAAATTTCCTTTTATTTGCCAACCTGCCCCCCCCAGTTACGCCACTCTGCCCCCAGAAATGCTTTATACCCCCCCTATTTGCCACTCTGCCCCATGATATGCCTTATACCCCTATATGCCACTCTGGCATATAGGGGGTTAAAAGGCATATCATGGGGCTGAGTGGCATATAGGGGGTTAAAATGCATTTCTGGAGGTATATATGCATATCATGGGGCTGAGTGGCATATAGGGGGTTAAAATGCATTTCTGGAGGTCCAGAAATGCATTTTAACCCCCTATATGCCACTCAGCCCCATGATATGCCTTTTAACCCAGCATGTACTGGCTGCCTTGGCTTGATAGGAGTGTGATTGCTGCTAACAGCAATCACACTCCTATCAAGCCAAGGGAGCCAGTACATGCTGGAACCTGGGGATGATAGTAGTGGGATTACAGCCTCCCTATGCCATGCTACAACCCCCACCCCCCTTACACATCCATGCTATCACACACAAACACACATTCACAAACATTTAAATACTCATTCATTCCATTAATCACACATACTTCACACATTAATCACACATACTTACCCAAAAACCCTCCCCCACCCCCTTACCTGAACTGCAGATCTCTCACTCGAAGACTTCTGCAGGGGACCGGCTGTACCAGCAACTTCTCTGGCCCCGCCCCCAGAGGAGGGAGGGGGAGATAGAGTTCTGTGAGGAAGCTACAAGCTTCCTGTCCTCCTGCTTCTAACGGAAGAGACGCTGCTCGCGACCGGTAAGCAGCATGGCCCCAGCCATTTTTTTGGGGTCTGATTAGAAGACGACCCCGATTATAAGACGAGGGGTATTTTTCAGAGCATTTGCTCTGGAAAAAACCTCGTCTTATAATCGAGCAAATACGGTATTTATTTTTGTATTATTTATATAGGACTCTGTTTTGTTTCAGTCACCTACAACCACAGTCTGTCTCACAGATCTGTGTAGTAGAATAGCTGTTCTTCCAAAATGTGCCAACCTCTTACACATCACACAACCTCAGTACTGGCATTTATTTTACTTTTTTCGACAATATCACATGTAACTGTTATCCAACACTGTTAAACCTTCCACAGTAGAAAAAAACAGTAATCAAAATGCAAATGAATACAATTAAAATTATTTTCGGGACCTCATTGATGTTACCAGGACATGTACCAGGAAATTGGCAGTTGCGGAAGTTGTGTGCAGGGCCAGTTGGAGATCTGCCTCCAAAAAGGCACAAAATTAAGGCAAAGTATTTTCCTTGAGATCTCTGCTTCAGCGCTAACACTGTGTGCCATGCTGAGTGAATGATAGGATTAGGGGTTTAATCCCATCAACTACCAGACAGCCCAGCGCCATACAGTTCTATGGCCAGCAATACCCAGATGACAAAGAGTCACTATTTTGGGCTGATCCTGAGGGAGTGGTGTCAATCCCGGGGTACCTATGAAGAGCCCAGGGTCCGAAGATGTTATGATCCAAAAAGGGATGTTATCCTATGTCAGGGCCAGAGTTCCATAGCTGCGGCTGGGTAAACCCCCGTCCTAAAGATTGATAATAAAACCAGGGTTCCCCAATGGGCTCCCTCCCTGTAACCACCACCGAGTGTTGCCCGCCACAAGCTTAATGTAACCTCAAAACAGCGAAGTGGTGGGGCAAAGGGCGTCTGAAGCGATGCTGTTCCAACTGTCGGCAGGCATTGCTGCGGTTCCTAGCTGTCACCCTGTGCCCCCCCCCAATCAGCACAGGGTTACTTAGACATAAGAAGGGACTTGGCAGGTAGGTAAGGCCTGTCAAGACCCCACGACCAGGAGAACTGGAGAAGCAGTCCTTCTCCCAGAGTACAGAGAGTTCCCAGGTATGGCTAGAACACCAGAGTGAAGTACCAGGGAAATAGACAAAAGAATGGTCTGGAATTGCAGAGGTCAAGGGCAGGCGGCAACAATAATGGAAATGTTAAGCAGGCGCAGGTTGATAGCGAGGTAAGTAGACAGTCCAAGGGTCTAAAACTGGAGGCATGTGGATACAAAAGACTAGGAGCAAAGATATGGTCAAAGGGAAACGGGGTGAGAATTCACGTCCATTAGGGGGTTGAGTATGTGGCTGTAAGTGTGTCTGGGTATGGTACTGTGTATGTTTGTCTGGGTATATTAGTGTGTGTGTTTGTTTGGGTATGTTGTTGCAAGTGTTTTTTGTGGGTATGTAATTGTGGATGTCTGTGTTACTGATTGAATATGGGTGTATGTGGTAGTGTGAGGGTTTGGGTGTGTCTTTTAGCGTGAGTGCCCATCCCCAGGTTAGGCTCTGGATCTGCCCCTGTCTGCAGTGCCAAACAGGCTAAATAGATCACGAAAGAAAACAACACCTTTGATCTCCACAACAAGCCTAGTTATGGTATAGAGGCCCAGCGTAGCCTCCATAGGCTTCAAATCCCGGCTCTCTGTTTCTTGTAGGCTCTCAGCTTGGTGTGCGAACCACAGGGGTGAAGTGGACTGCACTAGTTCCAGCCTAGGGCATCCCCAAGGAAAAATACACCATTGGGGTAAAACTAGGCCTAAACATCAAAACTGCCATAAACTATATATTCCCTGAAAACACAGATACACTCATTTTAAAACACACTAATGCTAAAACATACTCGCTACATCACACCTTGCTTTATCCATCCTACCTATCATCACACTTCACGTATCTCAAGTCACGCCCTTAAAATGCCTGAGGCCTTTCCCTATCGCTGAGCATCTTTACTATTATTCTAGGGTCAATTAATGCCACGCTACATCACTCCACTGTACTTCTGCCTCCATTAGTGGGATGGTCTAAGTTGGACCAGCTATATTTAAAGAATTTTGGACCAGCCTTGGTGGCCATCCCCCTGCTAACTGGGCCAGCATACTCCAGTGCCAATGTTATCCCTTCCCAGGGCACTCACAGTGTTATATTTATACCCTTTTTCCACAGTAAATGAGTCACTTGGTTACCCTGTTTTAAACTTTATTAAGAAATATTGCATAGCTTTAATAACTGCCAATGTATTTTCTTGAAAACCATTCTTGGTTTTCAGCACAGCTCTTTAAAGTGCACCTCTCATATCCTTAGACACCTTAATGAATTAAAAATCTAAAACATATTATAACATACACAAAAAGTATATAAAGTGGCATAGCATGCTCTTCAATTACCGTATTTGCTCGATTATAAGACGACCCTGATTATAAGACGGCCCTCCAAAATCTGAATATTAACTTAGGAAAAAAAGAAAAAGCCTGAATATAAGACGACCCTAAAGGAAAAAAGTTTTACCAGTAAATGTTAATTCATGTAAACTATTTTTTTTAATAAAAGCTATGATTGAGAAAAATATTTTTTTTGTTTTTATTTCCTTGTATTTTCCAACCTGTCCCCCGGTTACATCTGCCCCCAGGCTTGCCACACCAATATGGCACTGTGGCCCATGATATGCCTTTAACCCTCTATATGCCACTGTGCCCCGTGGTATGCCTTTTGACCCCCTATGTGCCACTCTGCCTCCAGAAATGCCTTATACCCCTATATCCCATTCTGGCATTTATGGGGTTAAAATGCATATTATGGGGCAGAGTGGCATATAGGGAGGTATAAGGCATTGCAGGAGGCAGAGTGGCATTAAGGGAGTTAAAAGGCATTGTATAGAGCACTCTGCCTCCACTCTGCATTTCAGGAGGCAGAGTGCTCTATTAAATGCCCCTTAACGCCACTCTGCCTCCTGAAATGCCTTATACCTCCCTATATGCCACTCTGCCCCATAATATGCCTTTTAACCCCCTAAGTGCCAGAGTGGCATATAGGGGTATAAGGCATTCCAGAAATGCCCTATGCCCCCATTTAAAACACACACACACACACACACACACTTACTTACTTACCGGTGCTTCCAATTTCCTGCTGTATTGCCGGGGCAGCGGGTTGACGTCTCCTTCCGCTGCAGCCGGAAGGAGGTGGAGTTGGCAGCGGGGGTTTGTCTGCGTCCATCGCGCATACCTTCCCCAGCTGTCAGAGATCAGAGTTCCCCCCACCGGTGCGGGGAACTCTGATCTCTGATAGTTGGGGAAGGTATGCGCGACGGATGCAGACAACCCCCGCTGCTAGCCACACCTCCTTCCGGCTGCAGCGGACGTTGTCTACGCAGATCGCGTAGACGTCAACCCGCTGCCCCGGCAATACAGCAGGAAGCACCGGTAAGTGTGTGTGGGGGGATGTTAAATGGGGGGGGAGACAGGAGGATCCAGGTCCCCTGCAGCGGTGCGGGGGATCTGGATCCTAGTCTCATAATCAGACGGGCAGGCTGGGCCGGGGGGCAGGGGGGCAATTGCCCCCCAGGCCGCCCTGAATCTACATGAAACGGCCGCGCGGCCGCCCATTTAAGCGGCCGATTCGGCCACACCAGGGCCGTCTTTAACGCCCCACACCGAAATGCCATTGCAGCCGATGTGGCTGTGACTCTTAAAGCGGCAAGCGTGTCTTACGGCCGCTTTAAGAGTCACAGCCACATCGGCTGCAATGGTTAATTATTAAGCGGCCGTAAGACACGCTGGCCGCTTTAAAATCATTAAGCGGCCAGCGTGCCTGCACAGTGCCGCCCAGTGTCCTGTGTGACTCCGCCCCCTTGAGCGGCACATCATATCGTCAATGTGATGGGCCGCTCAAGGGGGCGGAGTTACACGGAACAGCTCCTCGTGACAGCTAGAAGAGCACAGCAGCAGTGAAAGATGGCAGCAAAAACGTAAGTATTAAAAAATAAAAAGAAATAGTTGGGGTAATAGGCAGAAGGGGAGCCATATACAAAGGGGGGGTTGCATGCATTGGGACAACAATTAAATGCAAAATGGGGGTGGCTAGGGGGTATAAGTACACAACAGGGTGGTTGGGGCACCACATAAATCAATACACAAAGGTGGGGGGCTGGGTTCACATTACATGGCTCAGTCATTAACAATGCAAAGGGGGGCATCAATACACAAGGGAGGGGGCTGCCTGGGGACATCACATAAATCAATACACAAGGGTGTTGGGGCATAATATACAAATGGGGCTGGCTGTGGGCACAAATCCACATGGGGCAATACACAAGGGGCATAATGTACAAAGGGGTCTGGCTGGGGGCACAAATCCACATGGGGCAATACACAAGGGTGTGGGGGGAAATACATTAAAACCAAAGGGGGGGCTGGCTGGGCATCAATACACAAGGTTTGGAAAGCATTTTGGATGTGGGTGTCAGTGTTGCAGAGCCTGTCCTGGTGTGTGTGTTTGGATATCGGTGTGGCAGAGCCTGTCCTGGTATCTGTGTGTTTGGCTGTCTGTGTGGCAGAGCCTGTCCTGGGGTGTGTGTGTGTGTGTTTGGCTGTCGGTGTGGCAGAGCCTGTCCTGGTGTGTGTTTGGATGTTGATGTGGCAGAGCCTGTCCTGGTGTCTATGTGTTTGGCTGTCTGTGTGGCAGGGCCTGTCATGGTGTGTGTGTGTTTGGGTGTCAGTGTGGCAGAGCTTGTCCTGGTGTGTGTGTTAGGGTGTCGGTGTTGCAGAGCTTGTACTGGTGTGTGTGTTTGGGTGTCGGTGTTGCAGAGCTTGTACTGGTGTCAGGGCAGGCTGTTTGGGGACAAAATTGGCTCACCCTGGGCTGTTTGGGGACAAAGTTGGCTCACTCTGGACTGTAATTTGTTAATGTTATCTTGGTGCTGCTCGGGTTCTATGTGGGCAGTGTGGACACCAGGGCTGGCTTTGGGGGTGTGCATCCTGTGATCTATGCCTGTAATTTAAGGGGTTTTATCTATACCTTTAATGCTTAGTTGTTATGTGATTTCCAGTTGATCTGTACCTGCAAAGCTGGGTTTGTGTGTTATTCTGCTATGCTATGTTTGCATACATTATTTATGTATACCTGCAAATACAGAGTTTGTATTTCTTATTCAGTTGATCAATACATGCACGTGCTGTTTACATGTGTTGTTTATTTGATCTATACCTGAACTACCGGGAGTAAGTAAAACAGAGGTGTGGCTTAGTGAATGAGGGACAAAGGGACTCTGGGGATAATTACAGGCAGGGGCCCAAGGAAATGCCTAGGGTCCAATTTTTTCCATATTTAAATTTTATTTTGTTACAAAGATTAGCAGTTTTTTAATGTATTAGACATAATTTTTTTTAATCCCAGTCCCATCACATTACATCAATATGCGTTAGAAAATCAGGAAAAGATGGGCATGTATAGTGGGCTGATTCGGTGGCGCAACGGGCCACTTGACTAGACTTGCCCCCCAGGCCTTAGGCTGCCAGCCCTCCCCTGTAATCAGACCTCTATTTGAGGTCTGATTAGAAGACGACCCCGATTAGAAGACGAGGGGTATTTTTCAGAGCATTTGCTCTGAAAAAAACCTCGTCTTATAATCGAGCAAATACGGTATGTGGTGCATCTTCCCTTCTAGAAGCAATCTTCATTTTAGTGAGGCTTGTTTCATATTTTCTGTGGTGTCAATTGACATCAGCTGTCCAAAGTATTCCACTACATATTGTAGTAACATATGTTTAGGATTCTTGCAATGGAAGAGTTTGTTTCCTTTTTAGCAGAGGTTAAATGGATCCTCCTCCTTCTGATAGTTTCTGACAGGAATACATCACTAGGCTATTGGCAATGGTCCATTTTCTTCTAATTTAGAATGCCATCAAAGAAGATTAAATGGTCTGCTGCTGCTGATGTCTCCAGGGGAAACTAGTGTTGGTGGTTGAGCTTCAAGATGGTGCCTCCTGGTTGGGCTGTCTTGAGCACCAGTTCATTTACATAGTTTCACAAAATCAGAGGTTTTTCTCTGCATTACCGGTGAAGGAGAGGAATTTGCAAGTGTTTATCTTTTTAAATCAGTCATACTTAAAAATGCCCATGTTAATCTTGCATACATATACAAACCAAGTAACAATGTAAACCTTGTAACAAGGTTTGATATTATTATAGGAACATTATGTTTTATCTATTGAAATATGCATAGTTATAAACATACACAAAGGACGCATATTGATCACTGTGCAGAACATATTGTATGCATGACATACTGTATGTGCATATATATTTTTCCTTGCCATTCCAGGTGGCACAGGAGAAGAGAAGGCTCCGCCTACCAGGTAGGGCAGAAAACACTATATAAAAAAAGGAGACCTCCCCCTTCCTCCCCAGTGTTGTTTCCTGCCCCACTCAGGTAGCGTTTAGGCTGAAGTTTACCTTTTTTCTCTTTCTTTTCTCCTTTTTTGTTTTCTCGGAGCCCCGGGGGGGCGTCCTTTTTTGATACCCGGTAGCGGTTCCGTGTGGATCCAGGGTTCGTGCGGCAGCCTCGGAGGCAGTAACTCCGCGGTCATCGCGGCAACGCACACGAGGCTCAGCCCTCATTCGGCTCTGCCCACAGCCCAGGGGGCTCACTGGGATGTGCATCCTCGGGGTCCGGTTCACTCCGTCCCGGGGAATCCTCAGAGTGAGGCACGGCAGGAGAAGATCTCTAACCGGCTGTGCCGGTTTCGCGGCACCCGTTTTTACAAATCTCCACTCTGCATCACTTCCGGCGCTGCGACCCGGGGTCACTAGAGGTCAATCTGCTGTGAATTTCTGGATATGATGTTTCCGGTCCTGGGCACCTAAATGCCTCTATAAAAACGCCAGAATGGGTAAGATCTTTCCTTGGTCTTCGTTTCTGTGCTGTATTATTGAATCTACTACTCTTCTATTGTGCCTGCCTGTGCCTGAGGATTATATATTGCCATTTCAAGTAGGTGTTGCCCTCTCGGTTTGGAGGATTTCCGTTGCCTATTCCATTGCTTTCTGCGGTTACATCTTTGTTTTTTTCTCCTCAGTCATGTCAGACAAAAATCCAGACATCCCTCCTGAGGCCTCCCCACATAGGAAATCTGTGGGAAAGACGAAACACAAAGCCTGCTCATCCTGTAAGAAGACCCTGCATGACCCTTCGGCCAAAATGTGCAGCTCCTGCTCTCGGCCTAAAAAAGTTTCCACGACAGAATTTACCTCCTGATTGAAGGGGGAACTTCAGTCTACCTTTGACTGTTTTCGAGCCATGGCAAGCTCCACTCAGGCGCTTGTGCCCCAGCAACAACCTTACTAGCAGGGTCCACCAAATTTTCTTCCATATACTCCGGATGATTATTCTGCTCCTTTTTCTGAATATGACTACCAGTCGAATGACCCCCAGTCTTCGGATGAGGACGGGGAGATTAAAGAGGAAGCTTTTTTCTTCCCAGTCGAAGAAACAGGGAAACTCATTTCTGCAGTCAGATCTACTTTGAATCTACAGGATGACATACCAGTTTCTAAACCAGATCCTTTTCAGGGTCGTTCTAGGAAACCGCACACCTTTCCAGTCCACGATTCACTTTCTGCCATTATCACGGAGCAGTGGAAATATCCTGACAGGAGATTCTTCACATCCTCCAGAATCAAAAAGCTTTTTCCTTTTGATAATAAGAATTCTGATGCCTGGGAAGTCCCGAAAGTGGACACCGCAGTAGCCAAGGCCACGAAAAAAAACAGCCATTCCGTTGGAGGACGCGTCCCATTTCAAAGACCCCATGGACCGGAGGGCTGAGAAGGCTGCCAAAAGGTCTTTTGAAGCAGCGGCGAACTTTCGTCCAGCTATTGCCATGGCGTCAACTTCTAGAGCCATTAAAGTCTGGCTCCAACAGGCGGTGGAAGACCTTGCAGCTATTCCTGGGACTGTGCAGGTCGCAAGAAACCTGTCCGACACCTGCTTAGCAGTTGATTTCATGTCCGATGCCTCAATTGAATCAGTCCATACGTCTGCTAAAGCCACTGCGCTTTCAGCGGTTTCTAGACGAGCTCTCTGGCTTAAGTCGTGGTCTGCAGATAATGCCTCAAAACACAAGCTGTGCAGCATTCCGTTCCAGGGGAGCCACCTCTTCGGCAGCGATCTCGACACGATTCTAGAATCCACCACGGGGGACAAGCACTGGTTACCTCAGAGAAAAGGACCACCTCTTTTCAGGTCAAATTATTACAGAGCTCCAAGAGACAGAGAGTCCTACAGGCCCTCAACCTCCAATCAAGACTACCAGTCCTTTCGGGGTAAACCCTACACAAGAGGTAGATTCCAGAGAGGAAGAGGCAGGGACGGTAAAGCAGGAAGGTTCTGACGTCAGCAGGCTTCAGGTAGGGGGCAGGTTAACAGTTTTCATTCATGCCTGGGAAGAGATCACCTCAGACCCCTGGATCCTTCGCATCATCGAGCAAGGCTATGCACTGGAGCTTACTCACCTACCTGCCCAGAAATTCCTGCTGTCCATGCCCCCTGCAGATCCTTGGAAAAGATCGGGGTTCTTCTCCACACTCAACGACTTCATTCACGAAAGGGCTCTGGTCCCGGTTCCTCATCGAGAAATAGGAGAGGGAACCTAGGATTCCTCCGGCTGGCGTTTCCATTGCCTCAGGGTATTCAACATTTCCAGTTTCGGGCTCTTCCTTTTGGAATTGCTTCAGCAACACGGATCTTCACGAAGCTCATGTCGGTGGACGTGGCCTTCTTGAGGCAGAAAGGCATAAAGGTGGTCCCATATCTGGACGATTGGCTCCTCATAGCGGCCTCGGCAACGTTGCTCCAGTCCCATCTAGAGTTTTCTCTCAGGACCCTCCACAACCTAGGATGGCTAGTAAACATACTAAAGTCACAGTTACTTCCAAACAGACGTCTTACGTTTCTGGGAATGATCCTCGATTCACACGTACAGAAGACGTTTCTCCCTCGGGACAAGATCCTAAGATTGAGGGAATTCACGCACGCGGTCCTAAAGAACAAGTCAGTGTCCATCAGATCCATCATGTCATTGCTCGGCCTAATGACCTCCTCCATCTCAGCGGTTCCCTGGGCACTTGCTCACGCAAGACCTCTTCAACAGTTCCTACTGGATCACTGGGATCGCTCCAGGACGTCCAGGACCTTCGTTCGGGAATCACTCCGATGGTTGCTGACAGCCAAGAATATTTCACAGGGACTCTCTTGGCAGACGAGAGACTGGGTGGTAATTTCCACCGACGCCAGTTTGAGAAGCTGGGGTGCTGTTATGGGAAGCAATATTACCCAGGGAACTTGGTCTCCTCAAGAATCAGACCTGCACATCAATCTTCTAGAACTGTTAGCGGTCTGGAGGGCTCTAAGGTTCTGGTCTCCAATCCTGCGGCACAAGTCCATCAGGATCCTTTCAGACAACGTCACCGTTGTGGCCTACCTTTCCAAACAAGCTGGCACCAGAAGCAGGCACCTGCAGACCCTGACTGCTCAGATCTGCCGATGGGCGGAGTTCAGTCACTGCACTCTCTCCACGGTTCATCTCAAGGGTTCACTGACTCAGGAGACGGATTACCTCAGCAGGAACTCGGTACTTCCGGGAGAATGGTCCTTAAACAAACCTGCAACTATGAGGGTTCAGATTTCGTCCCTGAGCAACTTTTTGGACTCCAATCTGGCTTCCCATCCCTGGATCTCTATATTTTCTAAAGGGATGTGCAGACTTCGCCCTAGGCTCCGTCCGTCGATTCCACCTTGGGACCTTAACCTCGTGTTGCACCAACTCACCACGTCTCCTTTTGAGCCTCTAGAGGATACCTCTCTGAAGCTGCTCACCTACAAGGTTGTCCTCCTAGTAGCCCTCACTTCTGCTAGGAGGGTGAGTGAGCTCCAGGCTCTCTCCAGAGTGGAACATTTTCTCAGGATTCTGCCGGACTGCATTATCCTCCGTTTACCACCAGAGTTTCTCCCTAAAGTAGTCTCACCTTTCCATTCGGATCAGGAGATTGTCCTACCTACTTTATGTCCGGATCCCAAGAATCCCAAAGAGCTGGAACTCCACTCGCTAGACCTGCGGAGGTGTATCCTGTCTTATCTCTCACGTACGTCTGCCTGGAAGAAATCCAACTCTCTCTTTCTGTCCTTTGCGGGGACCCGCAAGGGCAGATCAGTATCTAGGGCTTCCATAAGCCACTGGCTTAAGGATGCAATCACCTTATGTTACATCTCCGCGGGAATAGTACTTCCTTCCAGCCTGAAGGCACACTCGACCAGATCCGTCACGACTTCCTGGGCTGAACTCTCCGGGGTGAATCCGTCTCTCATTTGCAAGGCAGCGACCTGGAGGTCGATTCATACATTCGTAAGGCACTACAGGCTGAATCTTCATCTCTCTGACGAGTCTCAATTTGGTCGTCGTGTCCTGCAGACTGGAATCCTTCCCTCCCTATCTCGCTAATTCTTCTCCTGTGCCACCTGGAATGGCAAGGAAAGTGAGAATTCTTACCTGGGAATTCCTTTTCCTTGTCCATTTCCAAGGTGGCACACTTTTACTCCCACCCATTAAATTTACTTTTGCTTGTCTATTATTTGTCTGAGTCTTTCTTTTTAACCACACTGGGGAGGAAGGGGGAGGTCTCCTTTTTTTTATAGTGTTTCCTGCCCTACCTGGTAGGCGGAGCCTTCTCTTCTCCTGTGCCACCTTGGAAATGGACGAGGAAAAGGAATTCCCAGGTAAGAATTCTCACTATCCCACTGGAGCACTGATTTAAAGAAAGGTATAGAAAAAGTGTCCAATACATCTTGGTGCATAGCAAGTTTCAGGTTTATAATTTCAAAGCAAATACCCAGACACATGTAATGTCACTTAAGAGCCGGTAATTCCTATTTATTTCTAGAAATCATCCTAATGTATCCAGATCAGCCAGTGATACTTATGTATGACACCCTAATGTATGTGGCTACATCTTAAGACATAAGTATTGATGACTGTGAACATTAGTTTTAAAAACTAAAATGTTTCAGAAAAAGGTTAATTAGTGTCAAAATAAAGCTTTCCGTATACCAATTATGTACTGCTGTTCTAAGACAGGTTACATATTGGTAAAACAACTTAACAGATCACACAAGATATCACAAACTTAAACTGCCACGTGATGGTTTTATCCGAATTATAGCAGAAAAAAGAGAACATATGTATGTATTTACTTAATGGGTGAGGACCCTTTGGATCCTTTCCAAAATAAGGATGTCTGATGTTCTATACAGTTTATGATATCATGCTTGAAATCGTCTGCCCTTTGCTGGTCTAGACATAATCTAGGAGGGATATCATGTTGCATTATGTGCAAACTGCAGGAGGCATGGTGTTGTATCACACCATGAAGGGGTCATGCCTTGGTCCCAGCTTTGCTGCACATTCAGACACCTGTTTTGCAGCAATAGGTCCATAGCCCCTTTCCAACAGTGTTATTCTCCTGCGGCTCCCCTATTCAGGTTCTATTACTTGTAAAAGGGACTGCCACTTACACAATTAGCTTGTAAAAAGAATATAAATTTTTATTAATGCAACTTACAATACATAAAAACATACAAAGTTTTCCTCTAAATTTATTAGTCTTGGGCTTGATGAACAGATGCAAGTTTTTTAAGTCATGGTTCATTGCAGTAAGCTATAAACAAAGATCACTGCTCTTCAATTTGTCCAGGCATATGTGCTAAAACTCACCTGACTGAAATCTGATTCTGCCAAGCATTA
This sequence comes from Spea bombifrons, assembly GCF_027358695.1. Taxonomy (NCBI): domain Eukaryota; kingdom Metazoa; phylum Chordata; class Amphibia; order Anura; family Pelobatidae; genus Spea; species Spea bombifrons. The sequence goes on from NC_071091.1 coordinate 40,757,724, forward strand.
AGTGGGAAATGCCTTGAAAAACAGTTTTCTCTTCTCCTAAAGCTGTGGAAATATTTTGGAAATTGCACTGTTTACCCAAAAGTAATGTTTGTCTTGTTTAAAACTAGCTTGGGCTCTTTATCTCTAGTTCAGTGACCGCTCTTCCAATCTAATGTCAACATCAACAGTATTCACTGGAAATATATTTCCGCTATCCAGACCGTAATATACTGTATATGTCCAGGAGATCACAAAAACAAGCTTCTAATATAATTATCCAGCGAGTTCAAGTGATCTATATACACAACTATGTCATCTTCCAACTAAAGACTAACTGCCCCAAAAAAGAAATCTGGGGACATTCCCGACATCTAATATTGCTACAGGTTCAGTTTTCCAAGAAATCTCTTAATAATCTCTTTGCACAATCATAGTTTCTTCCCTGCAGTTAGATGTTAAGACAAATGAAGCTTCTGAAAATATCAGACAGGTAAACTATGTCACATTTAGTGAAGGTGATCTCTGTTTCAATTTGTTTACTACTGAAAAAATCCCACAACTGGGTCCCACATAGCAGCAAACGACGAAAGCACCTACCTATGGGCAGTAACTGGTGCGTTTTCAGGTGTCAACAAGACAGTATTTGTAATATAAAACAGTTTGTTCTTCTGTGGCACCTTCAGCCGTGTGGCTCCCCTATTACATGTTTTTGTTACCTGTGGCCCCATTGAAATCCTAGGGCCCCTAGGGGCCCTAGGATTTCAATGGGGCCACAGGTAACAAAAACATGTAACAGTGCAATTTCCAAAATATGATTTTCAGTTGAGAAACACTGGTCTAGATGGCTTATAGATTGCGGTGGACATTTTTTTTTTATTGAAGGCCCCGAGGCCAGTACTCCACTGAGAAAAAAAACCCCAAAAAGCGCCAAACATGCCAGAAGGCCACGGTGGACACCAGGTCCCCTTAATTTCTAATGGGGCTACACTCCCCAAAGGGATATGCAATCCCTTCCTTCCCTCCCTGGCCTGAATGATGGCCTGATCTTCTTGGACCGCTGAAATCTTTGATAGAGGAGGGGGCCAGTCCAGAGAGCTACCTATTTCCCCTCCTCACGAGAAAAGCCGGGGACCTTTTCAGGGGACCCGACTCCACCATGGCTTTCTCTGTGGCCTTCACCAGTCTGGTACTCTGTCAATAATATGTGTCACAGCACATATTGTAAAAAGTTCATACTAAAACCCAAAATATACACACTGCGCAAAAAAAACCAATTGTGGTTAAACTATGTTCCCTGTGCTCCCCAGAGAAGCCCCAGCCTTTTAGGCTGCTGTGATAAACATTTCTCCATATGCACATTACACCTAGCCTAAAAATAATAATATACTTTAACCCCTTGATGACAAATGCCGGTTCCGGGCACGTCATGCACTAACATCCAGTTAGTGTCAATTGACGTGCCAGGACCGTCATGGCTTTAAACGATAGATTACTAAATGTAGTTTACAAACACAATTTGTGTTTACATATCTATGCAATTTTTATGGTTGTGTAATTATTGTGCAAATATTGTGCAACCATATGGTTATACAATTATGTCATGTGTAGACATACAATATATGAAAAAAGTACTGCATATGGACGCTACTTATTGAGTTTAGGTTTTTCAGCTATACCCTTTGCAAATGTGTATAAAATAAAGCACATAGGCGTGCCGACTGCATAGTCATACTAAATATACTAGTGACTTTAAACATGGCACTGTCATTGAATATCACTTTAACGGGAATGAGTACAACAAATCAAGCCTTCCTTGTATCGAAAGAGTATAGATACTCCTCCAGGAAAAAAAACCCTCTCAAAGAACTACACTGCCTGTTACAATAGTCGGGATGCAAGAAAACATCTTTACTGGAACTGGGTATAGCCACTTTACTAGGGGAGGAAGGATTAACATAACTAATGATAAGGGATTACACAGACAACATGAGCAGCCAACTAATCTACACCTACAACAATGGCAAATGGAGGTAGGGGATTATGGAAGTGACACTTAAATGTAGACTAGACAATGATTCACTTTTAATACATATGTAAATGGGAACAAGGTGAAAATACAAAATCTCTCAATTTAAGCATTGCAAATCTAAAATTGCAGTCCCAATAATCATTTTAAACTGAAAGACCAGCACCCATTACACCCACCATCATTTTGTTATATTTATGTCTTACTAAATCTGCCCTGGTCCACTGTAAATGCTATTATTGTGAAGTGGAAGCATCTGGGAGTAATAATAGCTCAGCCGCTAAGTGTAGACCGCACACACTCACAGAGTGGAGCCGTGTGACATGTAACAATCATGTATCCTCAGTAGCATAACTTGCTTAATAGTTCCAAATTGCCTCTGGAAGCCTGATGGACAAATATCGTTTGGCAGACGCCAGGATAACACCACCCACTAGAATGCATACTGTAAAGTTTGATGAGGAGGGATAAAGGTCAGTGTTTGGGCTAGGCCCCTTTGCTCCAATTAATGTTAATATTAATGCTATAGCAAACAAAGACATTTTAAACAATCAAATGCTTCAAGCTTTGTGGCACAAGTTCGGGGAAGACCCTTTCCTGTTCCAGCATCAATGTGTCCCTGTGCACAAAGCAAGACATGCAGACACTCAAGTAGCCTTCACAGAGCCCTGATCTTAACCCCAGAACACCTTTGGGATGAGTTGGAACACAGATTCGAGCCAGGCCTTCTCATCCAACATCAGTACCTAACCTCACATATGCTCTTTTGGCTGCATGGGCACAAATTCTCACAGACTGACTCCAAAATCTTGTGAAACACCTTCCCAGAAGTGTGGTGCTGCAAAGGAGGTGCCAACTACAGGGACAGGCTATGGCCGCGCACTGGAGTGGCCGATGCGGACAGATGACCATCAGGGGGCAAAAGCTTGCAGCAACTGCAACCCACGCCCACTTTGTGGTTCAGCAACATATAAAGAGCTACCAGTTTACTGTAATTATTTAATGAAAGATAAAATGAATTTCATATAAAATAGGTTTGACACATATCTTTTAAATAAATAGCATGAATCGAAAAACAAAAGGTAAAGGAGTACTGCACAGAACTTGTATAAATAAGAAACCACTCTTATTAGCAAACCATAATGACTACAATATCCAGGGCCTATTGCATCTAAATATAGTGTACACTATAATAGTATAGTGTCAGCCGTTAAAATATTTTGAATACATTTTAAAAATAGAAGGCCCTTTAATGTGACATGTGCTTTCTTGTAAAGCAGTACTTGAAATATGTATCAAGCTGCACAGAGCTCTCATATTTAAGTGGTGTGGCTAGAAATATATAGAATGGGGATAGAACTTATTTCTGCCATTCAGGGACAGATATGAAGCAGATGAGATTACACACACAGGTATATACATTCGTTAGACATGCATTTTTTTACCACATAATATGTAATTTTCTCTTTGAAATAAAGACCGTGATTAAAATATGATTTCAAAACAAAAACCGGATTAGTTTTCATTCTTTAATATTAGCTCCTGCTGCCAATATATATTAATATTAGACCCTGCTGGCAATCAATTGAAATTCACATGTGAACGCAGCACTGAAGGTATAGATCAAATAAAAGGAATCAGACATACAAATCCTAAATTTGCAGGTATATAATAATGTATGGAAACATAGCATTGGAGGTATAGATCAACAGAACACACAAAGCCAGCATTGCAGGTATAGATCAACTGGAAATCGCATGTAAACTCAGCACTGAAGGTAAAGATCAAATAAACAGAATCAGACATACAAATCCTGTATTTGCCGGTATATTATAATAATGTATGGAAACATAGCATTGCAGGTATAGTTCAGCTGGGAATTGCATGTAAACTCAGCACTGAGGGTATAGATCAAATAAACAACACATGGAAACAGCACCTAAGGCAGGGCTTGACAAATTTGTTGTGAATCTAGGCGCCAGGTAAAAAAGTTAGGAGCCAGGATTTTTTTGAACTAACACTTGGTCAGGAGTGATCTGATCATCATCAGCCCACTTACTAAACTCACAGCGCTTCACCTGGAAGCACCCTGGACTTTCAGGTCAGTGCTGTTTTTTTTTTTATAAATTTTTTAATTTTATTTTTTTTTTTAACTCTTTCGATGCTGATGTTCCATTGGAGCACAGCATTGATTGATATTTAGTCCCCACAAGCTTGTGGGGACAAATGTTAACCCCTGCAATGCCACGAATGTGTCATACACAATTGTGGCATTGAAGGGGTTAACGCTGCACTGTCGCTCTCATGGAGCGATCAGGCAGCAGAGGGGTGTTGGGGCTGGTCTCTACACTCATGTGGAGACCAAAGAACCCTCTCCCCTGTCCCTGAAGCTGCCTCTGGCAGCTGGGACTCAATTGCTGGTCTATAGACCAGCCATTGCAGGGAGGGGAGTCTTTGATGACTGCTGTAGGCTTCCATGCCTACAGGAATCATCAAAGGGCTTGTGGGGGCTCGTTTTTGCTGTTGCTGGTCTGCCTGGGCTTCCGGTTGCCGGTTGCTGGTTTTGCAGCAACCGCGTTTTCAGCCTACAGGCTCACTCCGTGGGAGTGATCTCAGGCTCGGGGGCGGGCTCTGAGTGGCTGTGCTGTCTGCCCAGACTCCTGGGCAGACAGCAGCAGCAGCGCCCCCGTGTGGTGACTCAGCCTCTTACATCCACAATTTTTTCTGGATGTAAGAGGCTGACAAAACCTAGGCGCCAGGACAAAATTCTCTGTCGCCATGGCGACCTGGCGCCTGGGATTTGTCGAGCCCTGACCTTAAGGTATTGATCAACTGGATGAGGCATACAAACCCTGTATGTGTAGGTATACGTAAATAATGTATGGAAACATGGCATAGCCGATATGGATCAACAAAATAAAACACAAATCCAGCTTTGCAGGTATAGATCAACTGGAATTTACACAGGAACTCAGCATTACAAGTATAGATAAAACCCCCTAAATTACAGGCATAAATCACAGGTTATCAATGAGCAGGCCATCATATTTTTATAATGATACCACATCCTGTCTTTGATACCTTTCTTTTTAATCACTACCCCATTTTATACCTGACAATATCCAATATCCTATATCCTGTTGCCAAGTTTAATTTCTACAATTATTCCTAAGTCTTTATCCATTAATGATTTCCCTAACACAACACAATGTGAGAGGGTGCACTTTTATCACTTCAGCCAAAATGCAAAACTTTGCATTTGTTAATATCAATCCCTGCGCTTTTTTTTTTTATTTTCATTTTTTCATGTGCCCATGTCCCAATAAAGCCATGTATTTTTGAAAACTAGGCACCCCAATGTATTTCAAATTTTGTATTTTAACTCTTTCCATGCACTAATTCTACTACCAATTATCTACTATATTAGATCATTGTAAGTGATTAGTAAGCTGGCACCTGTATTCAACCTGCAGGGAAAGCTCAGAGTTCTCAGAAGGTCCTGGACTATGGTGACCACATGTCCTGTATTGCCCAGGTTAGTCCCGCAATGGGATTTTAACTCCTGGGTCCCAGGCAGCCTTAATGAATTGTCCCAGAATTGAAATGCCTTTCTTTGACGCGAAGGAGAGAGAGGGGCGCTAAGTGATCGCTCAAGAATACGTTTTCAGCAACCACTCGGCGACCCTCACTCTCCTCCACGAGGCCTCTAGCCCAGTCGCGGCAGAGTAGCGAGACACTGGCCTCGCATTCTCACCGCAGGAGCTCTGCAAGGTAAATTAACTACAAAGGGGGGTGAGGGGGTAGATAGTGGGAGGGGGTAGATAGTGAGAAGGGGAGGAGAATGAAAGTGTGAATTGGTGAGTGACTGTAAAAGTGTTTATGTGTATCATAGATGTATAATTGATTTGTGGAAAAGCACAAGCAGGGTGTTTATGGGACAAAGTTGACTCATGCTGGGCTGTTTGGGGACAAAGATGGCAAGTCATATGTGTGTTATTTGGGTGCTGGTCAGGTTCTATGTTGCCGGTGTGGATGCCAGGGCTGGCTTTGCAGTGTGCAACCTGTGATCTTTGCCTGTAATTTCGTTTTTTTTATCTATAATGCTGAGTTTTTATGTGATTTCCAATTGATCTATACCTGCATAGCTGGGTTTGTGTGTTATTCTATTGATCCATATCTGCTATGCTATGTCTCCATACATTATTTATGCATACCCAGGCCCGGACTGGGACAAAAAATAGGCCCGGGCATTTAAGCCTGAGCAGCCCATTTGTATTTATTTATTTATTGTTAAAGCCCACCCTTCATGTACCATCTTTGCATTTACTCACTCATTCACACAAATCATTAACACATTCATTAATGCAGTCTCACAAATCATTCAAGCAATTCATCCACACATGAATTCATTAATTGTCATACGCATTCACACAATTCATCCACACATTTATTCATTCATTCTCATACGCATTCACACTACCCCCTCTCCCCATCTTATCTGCCCCTTTTCACTATGTACCCCCCTTCCCCACTTCTCAATATGTACCTCCTCTCACTATCTATCCCCTCTCCCCATTTCTCACTACCTAACCCCCCTCTGCCCCTTCTCACTGCACCCCCCTCCCTCATCCTACTTACCTTGTTGCCGGAGCAAGCAGCAACTGCAACTGCGGCAGGGCCGGATAGACTTAGGGGCTGATGGAGCTGCAGCTCCAGACCCCTACCTTAGAATAGGCCCAGTCAGGACCGGACTGACTGGGCCTATGCGGCCTCTATGGCCGCAACTGACGCAGGGCCCCTTAAGCCCGCTGCAACTGCGACCGGGTCCGCCACTCTAAGGGGCCGGGAAGCCCCCACCAGGGCTGGCCTTAGGGGTCTGCGGCCGCACAGGGCTTAAACATCGGGGGGGGGTTTAACTTTATTTAGCATCCTCCATGTTAAATAAAGTTGACAAAAACTTTATTTAACATGGAGGATGTCAAATAAAGTAAAAAAAAAAAAAAAAAAACCCCGATGTTTTAATTTAAACCCTGTGCGGCCGCACACCCGTAAGGCCGGCCCCTTAGAGTGGCAGACCCGGTAGCAGTTGCGGAGGGCTTAAGGGGCAGGTGCCCCTTATGCCCTGCGTTAATGCAGCCGTAGAGGCCGCATAGGCCCAGTAAGTCCGGTCCTGACTGGGCCTATTTTAAGGTAGGGGCCTGGAGCTGCAACTCCATCAGCCCCTAAGTCAATCCGGCCCTGCCGCGGCCTGGCCCACCGGGCATGCCCGAGGGCCAGTCCGGGCCTGTGCATACCTGCAAATACAGAGTTTGTATTTCTTATTCAGTTGATCGATATCTGCAGGGCTATTTCCTTGTGTTGATTTCCAGTTTTCCCTGCAATGCTGGGTTTGTGTGTTCTGTTGATCTATACCTGCAATGCTATGTTTCCATACATTATTATTGTATATCTGCAAATACAGGATTTGTATGTCCAATCCTGATTCAGTGTGGCAAATATATATTGGCAGCAGGGTCTAATATTAATATATATTGTCAGCAGGGGCTAATATTAAAGAATGAAAAATAACTGGCAGTTCAGCTGTTATTTTGAAATCATATTTCAATCACGGTCTTTACCTCAAAGAGATAAGTACATATTATGTAGTTAAAAATTCATGTCTACACATGCAGCTGCAGGGGATCTGGATCCTCCTGTCTCAACCCCCCCGCCCCACTTACTGGTACTTCAGAGTCCCGGTGTGCAGCTGTCATGAAGCTGGGGCAGCGTGTAGACTCACGCTGCAGCCGGAAGGAGGCGTGGCTAGCAGTGGGGGTTGTCTGCGTGCATCGCGCAGACATTCCCCGGCTGTCAAAGATCAGAGTTCCCCCTTAATGCCACTCTGCCTCCAGAAATGCCTTTTTAACCCTCTATACGCCACTCTGCCTCCTGAAATGCCTTAAACCTCCCTATATGCCACCCTTCCCCATAATATGCCTTTTTAACCATCTAAGTGCCAGAGTGGCATATAAGGTTAAAAGGCATATCATGGGGCACAGTGGCATATAGGGTTAAAAGGCATATCATGGGGCACAGTGGCATTTAGAGGGTTAAAAGGCATATCATGGGGCACAGTGGCATATAGGGGGTATAAGGCATTTCTGGGGCAGATGTGCATAACTGGGGGGCAGGTTGGAAAATAGAAGGAAATAAAACCAAAATATTTTTCTCAATCATAGCGTTTATTAAAAAAATTGTTTAAATGAATTAACATTTACTGGTAAAACTTTTTTCCTATAGGGTTGTCTTATATTCTGGCTTTTTCTTTTTTTCCTAAATTAATATTAAGATTTGGGGGGGTCGTCTTATAATCAGGGTCGTCTTATAATCGAGCAAATACGGTAATTGTCACGAAGGGTACAAATCAATTAAAAACAAGCTCTGTCCTTAAGGGGTTTATTTAACCGTGTTTAACAGGGGTAAACAAACTTCAAAACATTTGACATGTGCTCACACTACTGGCTATTCCAGTGCCAAAATAAATTATATTTTATTGGTGTGCAGTGATTTAGACAAGGAAACAATGTATGGTGTGCTGTGTTTAAGGAATATACCCATTAAATGCCTAGGTGCAGTTAGTAATGCCTTTTTGTATTTGTTCCCTGAAAGACGAGTTCCTTGCTTGAACTGGAATTATTTTAATGTGCAATGTTTGTTTTATTCAAAAAGACTATATTTTAATCCCAGGGGTTTTTGGTACCTCAAAGCCCAGAGCAATTTTGCCATTTTTGCGTTATGTTCAGAGATTATTCTCTTTTCCTGTGAATAGTGTACCCATGTAAACTATATATTGCTTTTTCAAGGAGAGATAGAGCTTTCTTTTGATACCATAGTTGGATGATTAGCTGAAAATTTAGAATGAGAAATTTAGTAAAAACTAGAGAAAATTAGAAGAAAAAAAATGATTTTTTTTTAAATTTTCCCTCTGAATCCTCACAAAATTAGGTAAAGTGATGGAAAATCCACTCTAAGTTTATCAATTCAGGTGTCCTGATAATCAGAAATACCTAATTTATATAGATTTTCCATACTTTCCCAGCACCAGGGAGTATACTATAAGGTGTAAATTTTTTGTATAATTTTTATGCCTATGGCTTAACGGGTTTGGGGGTTGTGAACGGGGGCAGGAGGGTTATACTGGCTAGATGTTATGCTAGGGCAATGGGATGTAAGGTTTTTAATTTATTTTTTTATTATATTTTTTTTGTTATTTTATTTTTATTTTTTTTTTGTATTCTTTATATATATTTTTTTACACAAAAATGGTTAGAGGTCCTCTTAGGGACTTCCTGAACATGCCAGTGATGCCACAATGACATCACAGCTCATATTATTATTTTTTTTAGTATTATTTTAATTATTATTTTAATGATTTTTTTACTATTATTTTTTAAATGAATAAACTTTTTTTTCTGCTTTTCTGTTTCAGGACGGGAGGGGGAGTGAGAGACATGGTTTCTCACTCCCCTCCCCGCGGTCCCCCTGCACCGATCATACTGTGATCTCTATGCAGGTCCTCACGTCTGCCATAAGGAATCAGCCCAATGTGTTGTGCAAGCAGGGAACGAAACACAAAATATCATATGCCCGACAATATCAATCAGTGATTCGTCTTAAGATGTATAGTAAAAAAAATAATAAATCCTACAGCAAATTAATTTGAGTAAATAGATAATAGTATGTGGCCAGTTTATTCTGATTTAGCTCCACTAACCACAGACAAAGGATGACCTTCCGGGTTACGTCAGCAGTGACGCAACCCGGAAGGGAATGCCCGATCGCGCGATCGGGCAGTTTGAAATGTAACAGCTTTCCAGCTTTCATGCCGGAAGCTGTTACAGCAGATCGGACAGCAGAAAGCCGTAGATGCCGGCTTCTGCTGTCAGTGGGGAGTCCAGGCTGTCAAACGACAGCCTGGTCTCCCGTGCAGCGGCAGGGATGTGTCCCTGACGCTGCAAGAAAGGCTGGACGTACCGGGACGTCCAAAGGGGTTTCTTAATAGGCGTTTTTTGGACGTCCCGGTACGTCTATAGGGGATTGAAGGGGTTAAATGGGTCATAGAATCAAACCTAATATGACTTGACAAATTGATCAGATAATAAAGGCACTGAGTATTATTGTAGTTTTCTCTAGTCTGAAGACAATGATTATCAGCTGTAAAGTTTACATTGTTTATGTACATAACTTTTTTATGTACATAATTTTTTGTTTTTATTTCCTTTTATTTGCCAACCTGCCCCCCCCAGTTATGCACATCTGCCCCCAGGCTTACCACTCTGTCCCCAGAAATGCCTTATATCCCCCTATTTGCCACTCTGCCCCATGATGTGCCTTTTAACCGTTTATATGCCACTGTATGGCGGATGTTGACGCCCCGAGGAGGGGCCAGACATGGCCCCTAGTGCCGATCGTGGTGTTCCTGAATGCCTCGAGGTCCTGGCACGTCAATTGTCGTTAACCCTTTGTTTTCGGGTGACGTGCCCGGACCGTCAATTGTCATTAAGGGGTTAAAACATCTGGCCACACATCTAATTTCCAATTAGAAAAATGAACCCGTCCCAAATGTGGCCTTTTAGTTCCCCAAAAAAATGACAAACCCATGCATGTGGGGTATCCCTGTACTCAGGAGATGATGCTGAACACATATTGGGGTGTCGTGTGACACATACCAGGAGCTGTAAATTCATACATAAAGTAGGTGTGTGGGGAAAAATACACACAAAAAATACTACTGCAAACATTAAAAAAATGCTGGTGGTAAAATGTGTGCATGCAAAGAGTTAAAATACCAGCATTTAAAATACCCTGGGGTGTCTAGTTTTCAAAAATAAATGGTTTTATTGGGCACACTGAAATGTACCAAATAGGTACCAAAGATGTACCAAATAGGGCATGGGCAGTGGATCCTGATTAGAAGACAACCTCGATTATAAGAGGACGGGTATTTTTCAGAGCATTTGCTCTGAAATAAACCTTGTCTTATAATCGAGCAAATACGATAATTCAGCTCTGATATTGGGGTGATTTAGAAGAAATACAAGTTTATATGGGAAATTGTAACCCTCAATTTGCTCCATGAACTGTTATGTAATTGTTAAACATCACAATGCCCTTCTTAATTTACCATAGCTCTGATTACACATTTGGCTAGCAGTTAATAACAGTATAAGAGACAGGTATTGGTGGTGCAACCTACCAACAGTGAGCGGAGCGACAGAAGTAAATATAAACGTAAATTCTGATGAGTCAGACAAAGACTGACTCAAATCATCAGCGCCTAGTGTGATTAGGGATCACACACCCAACTGTACTTAAATGGAGATATCTTGCCTAGAGCCTGTAACCTGGCTCCAGGGATAAAGAGCACTGTACTGACTTTGGGGCAGTACTCCCTTTTAAGGTGATGGACAGCAGAGTGGATCCAGCAGAGTGTATGGAGTATATGTATATAAATAAGTGATGTAAAATGTAGAATAAATACTTTATTACATACATTACAACACTATCATAAAATATACTCTATTTAAGTGTCTCTGTGAATCCTCCGATACGCGTTTCGCCCGTGGGCTTCCTCAATACTTGTCTTTTATCTTGTTGAAGTGTGGGAGAGTGGGATTCCCACAGAGTGTTGTAGTGCATGTACACTTTTACCTATTGTTCTTTTAATTTTGTAATAACCGTATAAGATGTAGGGTTCCCTATCTAGGAATACTTACAAATAAATACCTATAAATGTTGGATGGAAATTGCTAGTAACCTGTATCCTAATTTTAGTATATGTTGTTAACACAAATCACAAAGGATTATCAATGTTTAGTTCCTTTTCCATTTGGACCAAGCAAGTTCTTAACTCATGTGATTATGTATTTACTTCAGAAGCAACTTATGAAAATTAAAGAGAATTAAAATGAACACCTCTGGTTACTTCTATAGTGGGATTTCAGTATGGCATAGTTTAAATATACAGTATTATAAACATGCGTGACAATAATTATCACAAAGTCCTGGGTTGGGAAAATTGGATCTGCTGAAATGTAATTATAGGCTTTAGAATGAAACAATTTACTCATACAGTTACATAAGAATGCTGCCACTGCCTGAGGATTAGGAGGGCCCCAGTTACTTCACTTTATACTTTTATTAATGAGTAACCGTGCGGTGGAGGTTCAGAGGACTTTGACTTGCTACGAAACCTAGTGCTCAGCAATGTCTTGCATTGTACTGTGGCATCCTGTAAACGATTATGGCTTTTCTGATGCTGAAGTGCCACAATTTTCAGACTCAAAGAGACTCTCTTCATCTCTGGGAGATTTGACTGGGGACAAACCTAGGCATTCTCAAGGCATTGGAGTTCATCTTGGGTCCTACATAATAACATCAAGGTATTTAAGATTTTTATAGAACTGTCAAGAGATTTTACATGTATTATGTTCATAATACCGGTGTGAGCCTTGTAATGGGTATTAAGGATAAGTGTAAATCATTATTAACTTCTGGGGTTATTCCCAATCGGGCAAGGTCCCTGACACCTTCCGGACGTACAGTACCGTTCATCATATACGTTTTAAAAAGGTTCCCCCAGAGGGGGATGGTCAAAGAGGTGCAACAGCAGCAGTAGTACTAGTAGAGCACTGGGCCTGGGTAGGCAGACACTGGCTGATGATAGGGACATGTAGCCCCATGGAGCGGGATTGGATTTCTCCAATATTATATGCATTTTTCAATAAAGGTTCCCCCAGAAGAAGGATGGTCAAAGAGGTGCAGCAGTAGTAGTTGAGCACTGAGCCTGGGCAGGCAGACACTGGGAGATTTCCCCAATATTATATATTATGATGCCTGGTTTTGTTACCAATATTTATTTATCAATGAAGGATAATAGATATGATAGAAAGATACCGTATTTATCGGTGTATAACACGCACTTTTATAGCTAAAATACGAAGCTGAAACCCTAGCTGCGTGTTATACGCCGATGAATCCTAGAGCTGCGCGATTTGCACCCACGTCTCTCTCTCTTCCGGTCCTGGGGAGGGCGCGCATTATACGCCGGTTTGTGTTATGTGGTAAATTGATTTTGTCCACTAATTACAGGTTTGGCTACTACCATAAATGGACAACTATCTCAATGAACTAAGCTCTACTCAGGAACAGGGGGGGGGTCTGCTGCAGTCCCTGTAACACACTACAGTAGTCACTACAGCTTCTCTAATCCACCCCACAACAGTACATTTTCTGCATTGAAATAAACTATTCACTTGCAGTATTGCATATGAGTAATGAGCATCAATCTCTCTGTTAAGCAAACTGTCACTGTCACACTCCAGCTCTCACCAGTCTGTAACTGCTGCTACTCAGGGCCGGCCGAAGACTTAACGCCGCCTGGGGCGAAGTTTAAAACGCCGCCCCCCCCCCGCCGACGCCGGGGGGGGGCGGCATTTTAAACTTCGCCGACGCCATTATCTACCCCCGCCCCCACCGGTACTTACCTTTAAACAGTCCTGCGGCGAGTCTCCCTGCTCTGCCACGGTGCCGGCTTGTAATGCTGAGCGCCGGAAATTGACGTCACTTCCGGCGCTCTGCATTACAAGCCGGCACCGGGACCGAACAGGGAGACTCGCCGCAGAGGAGAGAGAGAGAGGGGCGCTGAGCGGGTAAGCGAAAACCACTCGGTGCCCCTCTCTCTCTCTCCTCCGCTTCAAAAAAAAAAAAAAAGCGCTTGGGGCGGCAAAGTGCCGCCCCTTCTAAAGTGCCGCCTGGGGCAATTGCCCCAGTCTGCCCCATTATAGGGCCGGCCCTGCTGCTACTGACAAGTTCAGATGAACTCAGCACACTTATATATCTAATGCTTGTCCCTTCCCCTTGTAAATGCTGATTGGCCAGAGTGAAAAAAGTAAGGACCCAATCACCACCATAACAATCAATGAGACCACTCCCGTTTTTGTGGCTTCTTCAGTTATTGATATGAACTTTCCTACACACAGTCCCTCCCACTTTATCTCATCAAGGAGCGCCAAAACAGCTTGTAATGGCAGCTACACGAGGCAACAAATCCAAAAGAAATGTCAGCTCTTTTACAATTAATTTCCGTTAATTTAGTTGGAGATCACCCTCATATTCATTGATTCGTACGAGCGCACAAAACAGGCAATTTTTAAAGGCCCCTTTTTAAAACAATCCAACTGTGTAATAAATAATATAATGGAACTTTTAGCACTTACAGTGTTGTTGTTATGTACCCCCCCTCCCCAGACTGCCCTGGGAATGTTTCCAGATAATTCTCAAATGTGCTGTTACATGTACACTTCTAAATTTTACAGTTTTGTGGCTAAATGCAGCATTATAAACTTCATTCCTAGTATTGTTAAATTCTCAAATATTTTATGAATATTTTGCCACATGCGCGCTTTTTGTCAGAAAAACACTTCGCATTTGACACAAAAGCATCTGTTTTCCCATTCTTGGGGGAAATAAACAATAAAAAAGTTTTACAAAAGAAAAAAGGAATAAAGATAACCCTATTTAAAAAATACTGCCCTTACTACAATTTTATTTTTTTAAAAAAGTGAATGCCCTGTAGCTTTCTCAATACATGCCAATGCGTGTGTAGGGCACTGCTGTACTTGGAGAATGTTGTGGAAATCAGTGTTTGTTTGTTTGCATTAGTAAGTTTGTTTGAGAAGTCTCCCCCCCTAAACTTTGGATGAGGTTGGTGGATGCATGAAATATGTCAAAAATAGTGCAATACCCTAGGTTGTATACTTTTCAGAAACACATTTTATATATATATATAATATTATGTAGAGATTTAGAATACCAAACCAAACATTTTATTATTTGCCCTATTACTTTCAAGGTATATCCAGACTCAGGACAGGCATATAAATATATTTTTGGTGTATGATTATGTTTTGGGTTTTTATTTCTTGTTTGTATGAGCTGTGTACAATTTATCAGGGGTACATTCTCACATGTTTTTCTATCATATATTTTTTTCTAAATAAATGACAGATTATATAAATGAGTGGTTTAAAAGGGAAAGCTCTACTTGTCCAGAAAGAAACATATAGTTTGTGTGGGTACACTAAACGAGAAAGAGGGAAAACAAGGACAATAGCAGAAATGTTGAAAATTCTGTCATTCACAGATGTAAAAATGTATCTGTCTTGAAGGTGTTGAAGAGCCTCTTTACTGTACACATGAATTCATGTAATGACTAAATATGAAAAAGGGTGATTTTGCAATTAAGGTAGACGACTATTCTATCATTATCAGTAGTTTTGTTGCATACCAAGGGATCGTAGTAGTTAAAGATCTTACGTTTGCTGGCACCCTGTTGTGGTCCTTTGCTGTGAGCTGCATTCAGAATGATCAGATTGTTTTGACCCTTTGCTTGTCTTTTTGACCCTTTGCTTGTCTTTTTAACCCTTTGCTTGTCTGACTACTCGACCTGTGTGCTGAACCTTGGCTTGTACAATTGGCGGCTATGTGTACTTACCCGGCTATCCTGAGTTTACAGTACTCCTTAATCCTTGTTGTCCTGTTTTACTTGTTGTGTTGTCTGTCCTTCGTTAAAGCCCAAACCTTGCATTCTCCACTCAGTACTTACCTGCTTTCACCCAGGCCACCTAACTGTTGGTATCCTCTAAGTCCTGGTTTTCCCCGACCAGGGGCTTTCCCCTTGTTGGCTGCATTTTAGGCAGAAGAACTGTAAGTTTTTCTCTGCTAAGTTATTTGATTTAAATTGAAGTTCCGTGAAAAGAGTATGCGTAGAGGATGTTGTAGAAGGGATGGTACTGGAGACACATGGCCTGGATCTTGATGATATTTGCTGCATGTGAGACAAAATCAGAAGGAAATACACCTGCCAATTAACACGCATATACACATACACTGCCCTTGTCCACACATACACAAGCCTGTCCACTAACACACACATGTATACACACACCAGCTTACAAAAATACAAATACCTACACTGCTCTTACACACACACTCACACTGCCAATTAGGGCTGCAACAACTAATCGATAAAAGCTGTAGTTGATGGGGTGTTTAGGGTTAATTTAGGGGATTCTGTGGTTGATGGGGTCTTTAGGGTTAATTTAGGGGATGCTGTGGTTAATGGGGTGTTTAGGGTTAATTTAGGGTTGTTGTGGTTGATGGGGTATTTAGGGTTAATGTAGGGGTAGTTATGGTTAATGGGGTGTTTAGGGTTAATTTAATGATGAGGACTGAGCAGTGATGTTTTGGGGCTGTCGCTGGGCAACACGGACTTTCAACTCCCTCCAAAGGTTTTCTATGGGGTTGAGATCTGGAGACTGGCTAGGCCACTCCAGGACCTTGAAATGCTTCTTACGAAGCCACTCCTTCATTGCCCGGGCGGTGTGTTTGGGATCATTGTCATGCTGAAAGACCCAGCCACGTTTCATCTTCAAAGACCTTGCTGATGGAAAGAGGTTTTCACTCAAAATCTCACGATACATGGCCCCATTCATTCTTTCCTTTACACGGATCAGTCGTCCTGGTCCCTTTGCAGAAAAACAGCCCCAAAGCATGATGTTTCCAGCCCCATGCTTCACCATAGGTATGGTGTTCTTTGGATGCAACTCAGCATTCTTTCTCCTCCAAACACGACGAGTTGAGTTTCTACCAAAAAGTTCTACCTTGGTTTCATCTGACCATATGACATTCGCCCAATCCTCTTCTGGATCATCCAAATGCTCTCTAGCAAACTTCAGATGGCCCCGGGCATGTACTGGCTTAAGCAGGGGGACACGCCTGGCACTGCATGATTTGAGACCTTGGCGGCGTAGTGTGTTACTGATGGTAGCCTTTGTTACTTTGGTCCCAGCTCTCTGCAGGTCATTCACTAGGTCCCCCCGTGTGGTTCTGGGATTTTTGCTCACCGTTCTTGTGATCATTTTGACACCACGGGGTGAGATCTTGCGTGAAGCCCCAGATCGAGGGAGATTAACAGTGGTCCTGTATGTTTTCCATTTTCAAAGAATTGCTCCCACAGTTGATTTCTTCACACCAAGCTGCTTGCCTATTGCAGATTCAGTCTTCCCAGCCTGGTGCAGGTCTACAATTTTGTTTCTGGTGTCCTTCGACAGCTCTTTGGTCTTGGCCATAGTAGGGTTTGGAGTGTGACTGTTTGAGGTTGTGGACTGGTGTCTTTTATACTGATAACAAGTTCAAACAGGTGCCATTAATACAGGTAACAAGTGTAGGACAGAGGAGACTCTTAAAGAAGATGTTACAAGTCTGTGAGAGCCAGATATCTTGCTTGTTTGTAGGTGACCAAATACTTATTTTACCAAGGAATTTACCAATGAATTCATTAGAAATCCTGCAATGTGATTTCCTGTATTCTCCCCCCCCCCATTCTGTCTCTCATAGTTGAAGTGTACCTATGGTGAAAATTACAGGCCTCTCTCATCGTTTTAAGTGGGAGAACTTGCACAATTGGTGGCTGACTAAATACTTTTTTGCCCCACTGTATAAGGCATATCTGGGGGTAGAGTGGAGTGGCGTATCTGGGGAGGGCAGCGTGGCATGTTTGGGAGGCAGTGTGGCATGTCTGGGGAGGATGGAGTGGTGTATCGGGGTATAAGGCATATAAGGGGCCACAGTGGCATATGTGGGAGGCAGCGTGGAGTGGCATATGTGGGAGCCAGCGTGGAGTGGTAAATGTGGGGAGGGCAGCGTGGCATGTCTAGGGAGGATGGAGTGGTGTATCGGGGTATAAGGCATATGTGGGAGGCAGCGTGGAGTGGCATCCATGGGAGGCAGCGTGGAGTGGCATACGTGGGAGACAGCGTGGAGTGGCATACGTGGGAGGCAGTGTGGCAAGCTCAAATGTGCATAAATTGGGGGGGGCTGGTTGGGAAATAAAGACAAGAAATGCATTTTATCAAAGTTTTTTTTATTCTGCTGTTTGTATTTAACATCATTTGTTCATTACATTATTTTAAATAAATGAAAAATTTACATTCATTTTTTTTATCCGATTAATCAATTAATCGAAAAAATAATCGGCCAACTAATCGATTATGAAAATAATGGTTAGTTGCAGCCAACTGCCAATACACATACACACACCAGCTTACAAACACACATATACACACATACACCCTGCCTTTTTACGCACCTGCCCATTAACACGCATATACACACTGCCCTTACACACACCTGCCCATACACGCTGCCTTTACACACACGTGCCCATAAACACACATATACACATACACTGCCCTTACACAAGCCTGTCCATACACACATGTATTCACATTCACTGCCCTCACACTCCCCTGCCTTTACACACACACCAGCTTACAAACACACAAATACCTACACTGCCCATACACACACACTAGCTTACAAACTGTGAGGCAGCAGATACAGTCGCCAAAAAACACAGGAAGGAACCCAGGAAGCAGGCGAGCAGAAAACACGTAGAGAACACGCCAAGGATAGTCGGGGTCTGGTACACAGAGAGTGCACGTCACGGACAGCCGGGGTCTGGTACACTGGGAGAACACGTCAAGGATAGCCGGGGTCTGGTACACGTAAGATAAATCAAGAAGCACAATAGGTCTGATAGGCACAATAACTCTGCTTTAGTGTTCCCTCATCACTACGCACCAGCTATTGATGCAGTGCGCCAGGGTGACGTCATATCCCGGCACTCTGCATCATTTGCCGGTGCATAGTGATTTAGGGAACAGGAAGCCGAGGTCTGAAGTGACAGACCTTGCGCTTCCTAATTTTGGGCCGGTTAGAGGGGGATTGTGATCTCACCAACCCGCCCTGCTAATCGGGCGCGCACTGCCCATGGGAGCAGGGCTGGTTGGGGAGAGCACAATGGTGCAGCTGCCTCGGCACCCCCCTGAAGACCGGCCCAGGGGAGGTGGCCCCTCCCCTACAGATATGCTACTGTTTTTTTCCGGTGCTTCGCGGTGGATCACATTGCTGGCAGTAATGTGATTCACCACGGGGCCCCTAGAATGCTGAGTACCTGGGCAACTTTTTGTTATCCTCCGACCTTTATTTGAGGTCAGATTATAAGTTAAAATCGATTCAACAAATCAATAATGAAATTAATTGGCAGCGATTTTGAAAGAACCATGCCATGTGTGCAATAAAAAAGAGACTCCAACAAATACCATTCATCCGTATATGTGCAAAAATGTCACAGGGCAGAAGAAAAAAGACCTATCCTGTGTTCCCGTTAGATTCATGTTAAGTGGAGTGTCCTTGATGTCCTCGGGATAGGTGCTTTTAGAGAATACATAGTTTATGGGGATAATTTTGATGTTTAGGGGTAGTTTTAACCCCAAACCATGACGTGAACCTTAATGGTTAAACGAAAAAAAAAATATCAACTGCTTTGTACTGTTATAATGTAGGGCTCTTGTGTAACACTAGCATATCACACATATATGGTATCTATTTGCTCAGCAGAAATGGAAGATCATTTGTTTGTTTTTCTTTCCTGCCCCAGGTAGCACAGAATGCAGCATTCATCTGAAAATGTGCCTGATACGTGAAATGGTACATACAGTAGACCCCCCCCCAATCTTTTTGGGAAGACTTTTTGGGACAGGCCACCTGGAAAATTAAGTAGGCTGCCTTTGAAATCCTCAGGTGATGTGATTTCAAGGAATATATAGTTAGTTTGTGGGTGGTATTTGGGTGTTGAGAGGCACTTTACCCCCAAGAGCATTAGGTGCACCTTCCAGATGAAACCATTTCGAACTTTGATTTGGTGGTCTCTTGTGGCTGTGTTACAATGGCATACCACCTATACAGTGCTGTGCAAGTGTTTTAAGAAAGTGTGGAAAAAATGTAGTACAAATGCTTTAAAAGATATAGACTTGTTTAGGGCTGCAACTAACGATTATTTTAATAATAGATTAGTTGGCCTATTATTTTTTCGATTAATTTAAAATAATGTAATAAAAAAACGTACAATTTACACTTTCATCTCTTTATCACAATGGCATTTCTCTATTCACCTTCTTATTTTACTGACATAATAAAAGCTACAAGAACCCAAACACAGTGTTTCTCAAACTAGGTTTTAATACAAAGTTATTAGTAAATATTAATTCATATGTTAACTATTTTTCATATTTAATAAAAACTATGAGAAAAAAGCCTTGTTTATATTTTCTTTCATTTACCAAACTGCCCCCGGTTATGCACATCTGACCCCCAGCTTGCCACTCTGCCCCCAGATATGCCTTATACCTCCTATATGCCAGAGATTCCACTGTGCCCCCTGATATACCTTTTACCCCCAGATATGTCTTATGCCCCCCTGATATGCCTAATATCCCCTATATGCCACTGTGCCCCCTGATATGCCTTATAACTTCATATATGCCACTCGCCCCCATTTATGCCTTATACCTCCCTAAATGCCACTGTGCACCCTGAAATGCCACTCCGACCCCCATAAATGCTCTGCACCACCCTGAAATTCATTATACTCCCTGATTCACCACTCTGCCTCCCCCAGATATGACACTCTGAAATTCATTATACCCCCCATACACCACTATAACTCACCCATACACCACTCTGCCTCCTTCCCCCTCCCATACACCACTCTGCCTCCTTCCCCCTCCCATACACCACTCTGCCTCCTTCCCCCTCCCCATACACCACTCTGCCCCCTCCCCATACACCACTCTGCCTCCTTCCCCCTCCCATACACCACTCTGCCTCCTTCCCCCCTCCCATACACCACTCTGCCTCCTCCCCATACACCACTCTGCCTTTCTCCCCCCTCCCATACACCACTCTGCCTCTCTCCCCCCCTCCCATACACCACTCTGCCTCTCTCCCCCCTCTCATACACCGCTCTGCCTTTCTCCCTCTCCTATACATCACTCTGCCTCTCTCCCCCCTCCCATACACCACTCTGCCTCTCTCTCCCCTCCCATACACCACTCCTGCCTCCTGTCAGCAACGGAGGTTCACATTCACAAGACACCAGGGAGTCGGATAGAGAGGCAGAGTGGTGTATGGGAGGGGGGAGGAGGCAGAGTGGCACCCTCCCATACACCACTCTGCCTCCTCCCCCTCCCATATACCACTCTGCCTCTCTCCCGACTCCCTGGTATTTTGTGAACCTCCGTTGCTGACAGGCACTTTCACTGGAGCTTCATAGAAGCCCCAGCGGAAATGAAGGGGAGTAACTGAGGCTGTCTGTGCGCAACGCGCAGACCCCCACCAGCTGACAGAGAGGATGATCCTCTGCAAGAGACCTCAATGTGCACAGACTCCGTTACTCCTCTTCACTTCAGCTGGGGCTTTTACATCATGTAATGCTGCCGCTGCATCGTAGGAGCCCCAGCGGAAGTGGAGGGGAGAGGCGGAAGTTGTCTGTGCGCATCGCAGCGTTGCGGGGGATCTGGATTCTAGTGTTATAATCCGATCTCTGAGGTCGGATTATATAAAGAGAGAAGTTTTTCAGAGCATTTGCTCTGAAAAAAACCTCTTTTTATAATCGATAAAAATCGATTTGACTACGATCGTTGTCAACGATTTTCATTATCGATTATTATCGATTTTATCGATTAGTTGTTGCAGGCCTAGACTTGTTTATTTTTTTATCATTTAACAAAATGCAAACTGAGTAAACAGAAGAAACATGAAATCAAATCAATATTTCATGTAAGCAAGCTTTGCCTTCGAAAGTGCATCAGATATACCAACAAGTGGAAATGATCATCAATTTAATATGTAGGTTGATACACAATCATTAACTGAAACGGAAACAGCTGTGTAGGAGAAATAAAACCGGATGAGGAATAGCCAAACTCAGGCTTAAGGTTGCTAAAGGCAGTCAAAAGCCATACACCATGGCAAGACTGAGCAATGCAACAAGACACAAGGTAGTTATGGTATAACAGCAAGTTCTCTGAAATTTCACAGTTTTCAGATCTTCTGTCTAAGCTTTTTTAAGAGGCTCAAAGAAACTTCCCTTCACAATCGGAAGAAACTTCCCTTCACAAAAAGCTATACCTCCAACAGGCAAACAAGGCCAGGAAATGCAGTAATTCACAAAACACAGAATCTATGTTGCAGAAAAATGGCAGTAGCTACTAAGGACCGATGAGTAAACATTTTTCATATTTGACAGAATGAGGTTTGTTTGCTGAAGGGCTGGAGAGCAGTACAAGAATTAGTGTTTGCAGGCAACAGTGAAGCATGGTGGAAGTTCTTTGTAACTTTGGGGCTTGATTTCTGTAAATGTAGTTGGGGATTTGTTCAGAATGTATGGTCTCTTCAGTGCTGAGAATTACAGGCAGATACTTATCCATCATGCAATACCCTAAGCAT
The DNA here is from genome assembly GCF_027358695.1 of Spea bombifrons. Classification (NCBI taxonomy): domain Eukaryota; kingdom Metazoa; phylum Chordata; class Amphibia; order Anura; family Pelobatidae; genus Spea; species Spea bombifrons. The sequence goes on from NC_071091.1 coordinate 40,780,120, forward strand.
ACAACGAAAGTCATTAAGAACCATATTTACTGTAACAAAGAACAAGGAGTCCTAGAACTGAGGGTATGGCCCTGGATCCCAACATCATCAAGGCTGTCTAGGATTACATGAAGAGATGCAAGCAACTGAGGCTGCCGAAAATCCACAGAATCCTGTTTTTTATAAGATGTTTGGAATAACCTACCAGCCAAGTTTCTTTAACCTCTTGTGACAATGGCTGATTTTATTTGTTGTACCCTTCGTGACAGTGGCTGTTTTAACATTTCTGCGGTTAGCTGTAATTTTCTTCTTTCCTGTTTGAACCCACACAAATTATATCTTGTTTTTTCCAAGAGAAGGGCTTTCTTTAGATGTCATTATTTTGATTGTATCATATCATTTACTATAACAAAAAGTATAAAATATGGTGAAAAATTTAGAAAAAAATGACTTTTTTGACTTTTACTTGAAAATCTTTTACTCATCTATTGTAAGGGCCGCTCTAAGTCAGGTCCCATTCAAGCTGCGGAGCTGCTCATCTTTGGTTTCCTTGCCTTGCTTCAGTTTCCTTGCCTTGCCTCGGTTTCCATACTTTGCTGTAATCCATTCCTAGATTTCCAAATGCTCTGTTCCGTAATTCTGATTCCTTGATTCCAGTTCTGCTCTTTGCTTCAGCTCTTTTCCCTTTATAAGGTGTGCCCCACCCGTTATGTTTGTCTCAGTTTGTCTCTGTCTCTTTGATATGTGTTTATATTCCATGTTTAGTTTGTTTAGTACCTCTGTAGGCAGGGTTTAGCGTTAGGACCCACCGAATATTGGAGTACTTTGGCGTAGTGGTGGACTAAGCTTACTATGGCCATATGATGTGACGGAATCTCCAATTGTTATCTCATACTCCTAGGCTAGTCCTGTATCCATGTGTGTCTGTATTTTGTGTACCTTTGCCCTCCTACCCTGAATCATCTGAGGATTTTGGTTCCTCTCTCCTCTCCCCGTGTCCCAGTTAAGATGTCCTATCCTTGCTTAAAGGAGAAGCGTCCAGGTATTCTGGCTCCTCACTCCATCCCTGTGTTCCTTGCCATTTCCCCTGTTCTTTGTTGTGCCCTGTTCCAGGTATGTCCTGTTTTCCTATGTTCCTTACTCGCTTTGTCCCCCTTGCTTGCTCTGTTCCCCTTGCTTACTATGTTTCTGTTATATACTCTGCTTAGCTTCCATACTCCCAGCCTGCAGCATCTTGCCCATTTCTATGTTCCGTTATGTTTCATGCCTGCTCCAGGGTGTCTGCTGGACATATCCAAGTTTTGTTTGGATTTCCTGCAGCCTGCAGCATCTTGCCCATTTCTATGTTCCGTTATGTTTCATGCCTGCTCCAGGGTGTCTGCTGGACATATCCAAGTTTTGTTTGGATTTCCACATCCAGCCAAGTTTAGTTCTGGACTGCTGCTATGTCAGGGCCCTGGTATGTGGCTGCACAACCCTAGATGTCCCCTGGGAGAGGGCGGTTACCCTGTACCAGGCCCTGTCCAACTCCGCTACTGCGCTAATACTGCTGTGTCCCTGGAGAACCCCTTTTTCCTAAGTTAAGAAATACTAGGGCTGCAACTAACGATTATTTTCATAATCGATTAGTTGGCCGATTTAATTTCTTCGATTAATCGGAAAAAAAATTAAAATTTTCATTTATTTAAAATAATTTAATAAAGTAACGTAGGATGTAAGAAACAAACAGCAGAATAAAAAAACTGATAACAATGCATTTCTTGTTTTTATTTCCCAATCTGCCCCCCCCAGTTATGCACATTTGAGCCCAGACATGCCACACTGTCCTCCCCACATATGCCTTATATAGCCTATATGCCTTATACCCCCAGATATGTCACTCTGTCCTCCCAAGGTATGCCGTATACCCCCCTATGCCATAGTGCACTCAAAGATTTGCAGACTCGTTCACAGACAATACTTTTATAAATAAATACAGGGTTAATCTTCACTGCCCCCAGGATATAGATTCCCCTCAGTTTGCCCCCCTTTAGCTCTAACTGCACCTTAAGTTAACTTTATTTAATAACAACTGCCCCTAAATTAACCCTAAAACCCCACCAACCACAACTGCCCCCAAATTAACCCTAAACACCCCATTAACTATAACAGCCCTTAAATTAACCCTAAACACCCCATCAACCACAACTGCCCCTAAATTAACCCTAAACACCCCATCAACCACAATTAACCCTAAACACCCCACTAACTATAACTGCCCCTAAATTAACCCTAAACACCCCATTAACTATAACTGCCCCTAACTTTCAGCAGCCCAAATATAAATTTTATACTCACCAGTGAGTTCTTGAGCCATGTCGACGGTATAGGAAATGGGCGGGGACAATTGGCACTTTGGCCCCGTCCCTTTCTTTCTCCCTGTCCCTCCCTGCAGTCACTGCAGAATAGCCCCCCCCTTTCTCCCTGTCCCTCCTTGCAGCCAATCGGCAGTGACTGCAGGGAGGGACTGGAAAAAGGAAGTGGGCGGGCCACTTGGCAGTGACTGCAGGGAGGAACTGTAAGTAGGAGCTGCTACTGTGAGTCAGACACTAAACGGATTATAAAACAAACCCCAGCGCGAAGTCTGGGTTTCCCATTATAGGGGACAGTGACAAAGGGAGAGTGGAGTGTCCCACTCATCCGTCTGTGACACCAAAGCGCTAGGGTAGTGCGAACAAAGGGGTTTGTGTGATGGGAACAACCCCTTCCCTCGACTGAGTACACCCGCCGAACGTTGGTTCCTTCTGCCCATAGTCACCGGACATACAAGACTTGGATCATCAGGTTGAAATATTGCTGACCACAGCAGGAAATACAGCCTCTCAGGAACCTCTGCGGCACTGTAGTATACGGGAGTATAAGGGCAGCACCGAGGCTTACCTAAATAACAAGGCAGGACTCGTTGTTAGGTAAAACAGGAACTCCTTTATTTGAACCAAACACACAAACTATATACTATATATAATATAAGTAATTAGATCAAATCATGCAACACAATATCCGGGAGAAGGACAGAATGACGTGAGACATAAATAATTACATTAATTGGGGACGTAGACATGGAATAATAATAGACATATAATTGGCTTGAGACAGACAATGGCTAGACACAGAGATAACAGGAGCTCACAGGATTAACAGCTACCTGTTGTGTAATTGATAATTAGATATACAGCAGTGACACCTAGTCATATCTACAAGGGGTCTTAAGACAAGGGCTAACTCACACAATAACAGGGGAAACACTTCACACCTATAAAATCAACAATGCACCCAATGCAAATACAATCAGCCTTCTTCCTACAACAGGATGTCCAGCTGGCATTTACAGTTGTGAGTATCTGTGTGGGAAATGTGGTAAAACATATAATAGGGGAAATCAGTAGAAAATGGGTCCCTGTACCCACTTCCCCAAGAACAGAACCCCTTCTAATGTCAGGGCCCATTGTCAGTAGGCAGGAGGCTAGCCATCAGTCCCCTCCAAAAGCCCCAGTGACGGAGGGTTCACCAGGGTGAAGCCCCAGGAAGGCAAAAATAGGAATTGGTGGAAGCCTGCTCCAATTCAATCCAAAGTTTGAAGGGGCAGACGGTACTGCTATTCCAGCATGCATAATAGATGCGTAGCGCAATAGTAACAGACAAAATCAGGCAAAGTGAGACCCCCCCCATACCTTTTTGTTTGGGTGAGCATGTCGTAACAAATTCTAGGGCTTTTCCTATTCCAAACAAGCCTGGTAATCATCGTCTGAAGTTCCAACAAGAACACCTTTGGTATATAGAATCTGAAAAAGATATCATACCCGTGGGAGTACGTTCATTTTAATCACATTAACCCTACCATGCCAGGAAACACGAGGGAAGGTCCATCGTTTCAGGTCTTTTCGTAATTGGATCAGTAGCCTAGGAAAAATCTCTCGAAACACCAAACTTAAATCGCTAGGTATCCACATATGCTATCATATCCAATGCTATCACGACACCATCTGTAAGAAAATTAACTTCTAATTGCGCGCGCCTTGTCCGGGGTCAGAGAGAGATCAATGATCTCAGATTTATCTGTATTGATCTGTATTCCCGTAATTCTCTATGAAGATGTGGTAGAGAAATCAGGGGTTGCGATACAGCAAACAGCAAATCTTCAGCGTATGGGGATACCTTGAAGGAGCGGTCTGTCCCAAGCAGCCCATGTATGCATTGATTATGCCAGACCGCTTGCAGGAAAGGTTCTAAAGAAATGACAAATAAAAGGGAGGGGGGCCATGACGTGTACCGTTCTGGATTGAGAAAGATTCAGGGAGGGCTCCGTTTAATCGAATCCACACCGTAGGGGTTGAGTATAGAGCGGTGACCCAGTGATGCCAAAAATCAGCCAAAACCAAAAGACTGGGGGGTTTGAATCATAAAATCCCACGCGATCCTATCAAACGCCTTTTCCGCATCCGTTGACAAAAGGAGGATCCTCTGGCCGGTTTTCCGGGCAAGATGAATAGTATTCAACGACCTGTACGTCACCTCCCTCCCCATAATAAAGCCCGGTTGGTCTGGGTGGATCAAAGATCCCAGGAGTCGTTGAAGTCTGGAAGCCAGGACTTTTGCAAATAGCTCCAGATCCGTGTTTAGAAGGGAGATAGGTCTATAGCTCTGGCAGAGTAAGGGATCTTTGCCATCCTTAGGTAGCACTGATATTGTAGCCATCAGCGAGTAGGGATGTAACCAGACTCCCTCACGAACAGCGTTAAGCAGTGATGTGTTTGCAAGTTTCCAAAAGACACGATAATATGTAAGGGAAAAACCCGCCTGGGCCTTCCCGGATTCCATAGATTTCATGGCTGCCATTATTTCATTGGCAGTGATCTCGCACTCCAAGCCTTCCGCCTGGTCAGCTCAGAGCTTGCGGCGCACATGAGTGGTTAGATAATCTTTGATTATGGAGCTTCTACGATCACCTATATGCTCTTCTTAAAGATTATAGAGATCTATAGTACCGGCAAAAATATTTGGCTATGTCCTTAGGGGAGCATGAGATTTGATCCCGATGTGTCTTAATTTTGCTAATATAAAGCGACTGTTGTTTGGCTCGCAGGGCCCTCGCAAGCAACCGGCCGCTCTTATTGCCGTGCTCATAAAAAAGGGCTTTAGTGCGTAAAAATCTTATTATTGATTAATGTGCTCAAGCGACGTCGCAGTGATAGTAGGTCTAGATAAGTCGCAAGTTTGCTTATGGAGAGAATCCAAAGTCACAATGCGCTCTGTGAGGTCCAGGATCTCCTGATTCCTCAAGCGTTTTAAATGGGATGCCTTCCCAATAAAAAACAAAAAACAAACCCTAATTGTGCACTTATGAGCCTCCCAGACAGACGAGTGGTCAATCCCTGAGTTCGCATTTTGGTCGGAGATCTTCCAAGTCGTGTCATCATCTGAGAGTAAAGGCTCATTAAGCCGCCAGGACATGACAGTGGGCCGAAAGAGGTGGGCATGGAGACTCAAGTAATTGGGGAGTGATCTGAAAGTTCGGCTGCGTCAATCGAGCTATTTATTAGGGAGCCTAAGTGGCAGTGCTCCATCTGGAGAAGATAGATTCTGGAGAATGACCGGTGTGGTGCCGAATAACGTGTAACCTCTCCCATCAGGGTTAAGAACTCTCCAACAATTCACCAATCTATACTTCTGCAGGATAGAGTTGAATTGTTTGCTATGGGAAGAAGACGTGTGGCAGGTTCCCGATGTAGTGTCAATTTGAGGATCAGGAGGCATATTAAAGTCCCCACCCAAAACTAACACACCCAGCTTGAACTCCATGAGGGAACGAGGGATGCAAGACAAAGCGGAACGTTGTCTCCGATTGGGGAGATAAATGGAGGCAAAAGTGAACACCTGGTCATGTATGATGCCTTTAACAAACATAAATCTGCTGTTTGGATCCTCCCGCATATCTAACAGTTGAAATGCGGTATGTTGCGAAAATAAGATAGCCATCCCCCTCGATTAAATTGCGGCAAAGCTGAGTTATGAAAGGAGGGGCTTGGGAGCCCCAGAAGTGCGTCTCTTGTAGCAGTACCACCGACGGTGCGGAACGCCTAAGGTCTCTAAACCCCCGAGAGCGTTTCTCAGGAGCATTAAGACCTTGTACGTTGAGGCTCATAATCACCATAGGGGAAGGGCGGAAGGATGTACCAGCAAGACATGGCAAGAGATGCTGATAGAGATTAAGGAGGAGAGCAGCTATAGAGAGAGTATTGGGAGGAGGAAATCGAAAGATAAAGGGTGAAGCAAGGAAGAGAGAGAGAAAAGAAAGGGAGGAAAGAAAGAAAAAACACACAGCAAGGGGTGGTCTGGAAAGGATAGGATTAGAGGAAAGGACTCAAAATAGGTGTCTTGGCAAGCATAGGAGAGAGCAGACAGTGCAGACAGCAGCCAATTGCTCAAAAGAGAGATTCCCGAACTGCTAGGGGAGTCAAGGAAACCTAGCTCGAGATGTGTGATGTATGGAATATTGATTGTAAAATTCACCTAAAAAAAAAACAAATTTGAAGGACAAAATCACATTGCTCCACAGCCAAAGCCCATTTCAGTTAGAATCGACATTAACGACCATCCGATGCACAATTTAAACATAGCCCATTATAAAAACCAAGGGCCCCCACCCACCAGCCCAATCCCAACCCCCACCCTCCTTCCCAAACGAGAGAACCACCCGATCCGAGCAAAGCACAGCTCCTATAACAATAGGATGTTATAGCATTAGAACAGCTTTGATAATACAGGTATGTATAACTTAGAGCAAGAATATATACAAGACCCCTCGACATACCTTGAGGTTGAATAAGCAGGTGCCTGAGAAATCACGAAGGATGTGAGCGGAGGCAGTAAGACAGTGTGATGTCATCTGAGCGGTTAAACTGCATGAGTACTTTATTCCCCTCCTCTGGGGACAAATGAGACGTGAGAATGTAGTATGAGAAAGTAAAATTTTTTTTTAAAAAAAGTGTTTTGTGTATTTCCCCATCACAAGCGTGTCTCCTACATCTGGATCAAGTGACTTGTGGTTGCCGAGCTGTTCGTGTACACTGCTTATAACATTATCCCCCACAGGGAGGTTAGCATGAATACAACGCCCCTCAATGCTTCTTGAGTGGGAGTATGAATGAGCATGGAAGACCGTCAAGGTCGTGGGTGGGAGCGATGATACAGTGCGGTGTGATCTAAGCATTATGACGTCACATATATCTAAGACTCCTACGATGCGAGCAAATGAAACGTGGCACAGTGGTGTGAAAAAAATAAATAAACTCACAACCCGTTATGTGATGTTACCAAGGTAGTTATGCATACCATATGTCAGGTGTTTCCGCATACAAGCAAGAAACATCTCTCCGGAGAAACAAATCTTTCAACAAGCCCCGCATAACAACATTTGGAAGATGCTCTGAAACAACCTAAAGATTAAGCTGAATAAGTCAACGTAAGTCCTTCTGAGAAAAGTGGGGTGTGAGAACGACTAAAGGTACCTGAGGTATGAGCGTAACAAACATCAATGTAGGGAAAGTGGACCAGAAATCTCTAAGTGAAGTAGACGTCCTAATTGACTGGGAAGGCAGATAGCTGCCAACCTGTTACCACCGGCAACAATAGCAGTGGGCGACATTGGCGACATGAGTCCACTCCTGCCTCTCGATAGATGGACCCAGTTGGTGTGTGAAATGTGACGCAACAGAGTAATCAGAAAAAAAAATATTTTTTTGTGTAGTTCTCGTCACGTGAAGCAACAACATCCAGGATAAATGCGTGATATACGCCTTCAGTGAGAAAAAAGGGAAAAGGGTAGTGTGAATTCGAGAAGCAGTGTGATGCATTATTCCTCACGTTCGCGTATGGAGCGTCTGTCCTCTTCTCTTTCATCATTGCGCCGGGGCCTTGGGTGTCATGCTCAGGACTACTTGCCAAGCCATGACTGTGTGGAGGGCGTGGGCATGAAGGGGTTAATAGCACCAGGACTCTGGATTTACTAACTTCACCCCTTAACAAGGCATCAGTTACACCAAATTAACTCCCAAATCCTGCCTGTATCCCCCCAGGTAGTCTGCCACCACTCACGATTTTGATACCGGATTCGTGAGAAATCCGAATTAGAACATTTATCTCTATATATATATATTAACCCACCCCGGGCAAACAACGGATATATATATCCTCTAGAACTTAATAACAATATGGTAACATGTTTTCCTCTCTTAGGGTTTGTGGATATCAATACTAGAGCCCAAAGACAGACTTAGATTTTGAATATTTTAATAACAAAAAAGACAAAGATTACACTGCCACAATTGCAAAAAACAAGACATACAAAAGAAAAATAAAACAGCAAACAGTTCTTAAAAACAATGGGACTTAAACACAGGCCCCTCACTCACGAGTTTCTCCAATAAGTAGGCCTCCAATAAGTAGACGTGTGTCTAGAAGAATTGATGCTGTTTTGAAAACAAAGGGTAGTCACACCAAAATATTAATTTGATTTCTAAAAATTCTCTGGATTTTTTGGTCTGATTTTGAAAGCATTCTCACTTTACAGCATTTATTCACACTTGCCTAAAACATTTGCACTGTATTGTATGAGGTCTCTATCTACTCAGGAGAAAAGGGATATTTTTTTTGTTTTTTTCTTGTTCCATGTAGCCCAGTGTGAAGCATTCATCACAAAACAATCCTGACGTGAAAAGGTATAGCTAGAACCCCGAATTCCTGCATTACCATTAGTTTTGTGGTTGCAGTTGGCCACCTGGAAAGTTAAGTAGGATGTCTCTGGTATCTTCAAAGATGTGCTTTTAGGAAATATGTAGTCTTATATGGGGTTTATTTGAAATGTGGGACATGTACCCAGTAATGTAAGATTCCCAGTTTTTGTATTATTTAAGTTTTAATGATGTCCCAAGGGAATCTCCCTCCTTAAATATAGGTCCACTTTCCTCGAACCCCTACATTTTTTAAAAAAATACTTAGATTTTCGCTTTTCTTTTTTTCCTGCTCACCTCCATCGTGACGATCCTCTCCCCGTCACGAGGAACTCTTCTGTGAGCCCGCCCCCTTGAGTGGCACTGCCACTCAGCAGCACGGTGTATGCCAGACGGCATGCACACACTTGCACACACGGCGGTCTTACCACCTCACCTCGTGGCTGCTCTATGTGAACGTTGGTCTGCCAGCCCACCTGGTCACGCGGGCCGCACATTGAAGTCGGGCAGGCCGTAGTTGGACAACCCTGACCTAGGCGCCAGGACAAAATTCTCAGTCGCCATGGCGACCTGGCCCTGATATTTGTCAAGCCCTGCTATAAGAAAAGTTTTATTAGTAAATATTAATTCACATACTTTGCTCTGAAAAAAACCTTGTCTTATAATCGAGAAAATACAGTATATAGTTTAGTTCTAGCCGCTTTTGGAATCAGCTTCCAGCATAATATAACTTTAAAAAAAAAAATCTAGTTATATTTAGCCATGTTAAGCCAAACATCAATGAAAATATGTCATATTAGGTCTTTTCAAAATCAGTACATAAACATAAGTATATTTTAGTATGTGTATTTTCTCATTCATAGTTCTAGGTGAACTGACAGTTTTTCATGATTCCCAATAGTTTATATTTTTTCATAATAAATGATATATATATATATATATATTATAACCAAACAATGATAATATTTCACGTCTTTTAATTGGTCAAAATACCAATTAAACATCCACAGTGTTGGAGGAAAAAGTAAGTGAGCCGTTGGATTTCATAACAATGGGAGCAAATGGCAGCAATAACCACAAACAGGAATTTTAGGCAATTCTTTATGACAGAACTGCTTAAGCTCTGCTATACTCATAGGATGTCTGGTGTGAATGGCCCTCTTGAGGCCATTCCACAGCATATCTAATCAGTTAAGGTCTGGGCTCTGACTAAGCCACTCCAAAAGGCAGATTTTGTTTTTTTTTAAGCTATTCTGTAGTAGGTTTACTTCAATGTTTTGGGTCATTGTTCGGCTGAGCCATCCTGACATTATCCTTTGATACCTTAATAAACCTGGGAATTCATTTTCCCCTAGATGATATTCTGTCTAGGCCCCAAATCATGATGCTCCTTCCACTGTACTTCGCCGCTGGGATGTTTTCATGTGGGTATGTTGTGCCCTTTTTACATCATACGTAGTGCCGAATCTTCTTCCCGAACAATTGAAACTTCATTTAATCCGTCCACAAAACATTTTTCTGCCTATCTCTGTTCTTTTTTTATCTCTCACTTTGATCCTTCCCTTTCTCATTCTATATCTCATATTTCCAATTTCCCTTAATCTCTCCATTTCTCTCGGTCTCTCCCTTTTCTTATGATCTTCCCCCTTTCTCCCAATTGATATTTTCTAATTATCATCCCCTTCTATCGCTGCCCTTTCTCTTTATATATATAAAGTTTTCATACTAACTATTCTATCTATCACTTCCCTTTCTCCTAATCTCTTACCTTGGTCCAGGGGTTGGAGTCTAATGTATATTCTCCACCTGGCCATAATTGAGTATTTTACATGTGCTTCTGGTATTCTGCTGACTCTTAATGTGATTGCTTTACTATTGGTTATTACAATGGTACTCAGATACCTGCTTTCCAGAACCAAACTATTAAAATTCTGGGAGTGGTTTTTGATTGTTGCAAATAATGAGAGAGATTGGGATATTGTTTTAGAAAAAATGTACTTGGTAAAATAGATTTATTGACAATGGAAGGAAAGTTTTAAATTTTAAGGCGGTATTGTTTCCAGGGCCATCACAAGACATTTCTGCTGCCTGGGTTCGAACATGAAATGTTCTGGCTCCACCAGGTCCACCAAAACTATGCCCACATCGATTATATTATATAATGATTAATATATGTACTCTCTCACACTCTCACTCCTGCTCTCTAATAATCATTCATGCTCTCTCAAAGAGTCTTCCTACCTTCTCCACTGACTACTTATATGCCCTTGTTTCCTTTACCACAGCTCAGCTTCTTCTCTTGTCTCTTCTAGTGCTTTTTGTTTTCTTTCTTCCTCCGTATCTCCCTGTGTCTTCTTTTTTTGTCCACTTCTCTGTGAACCTGGTCTCCTGGATCCTATATTTGGCACCTCTCAATAGCCCTGATAACCTGACATAACGTGAGGTGATACTGCCAAGCGAGACCTGTGTTTTTGTGTCAACCTGGCAGGTTCTGTTGGATTTTATTTTTATATCTTGTTGGAAGCACAAAGTTGAACGTTGTGCTCCCTTTCTCAGCATCAGCACATGTCTCCAGCGCATTAACTGTGTAAAATGTTTTTATTGGTTTATTATTATTAGTGTCAGCAAAGATTTATTATTTTTATATGTATTTCTGTCTAAATGTTTCCCCTGTTTCAAATAAAGTAAACACACACTCTTGTTTGTTTTTACACTGCCAGTATAATAGGATGAGCAGATGTTGTGGGTTTAAGGGCTAGTTCTGAGATTTCTGGCCCTCTTTGCTATTTGTCCCCAGAATTATTCCCTAAAGGTTAATTTTGTTTTAAAAGTTTTCTTTAAATGTAACCCTAAGTACTCCATCTCACCTGCCGATAAAAGTAAATAAAAGTTGTGTGCTGGTAACTGATCTGTTGTTAGAATAGCCTGTCAGTGTGCCAGTGCAATAGTTATTATGGGCTCTACACCCATCCAGTTTGTAATAACAAATCACAAAAATAGCATAGAACCTCACCTATAGCCATACCCTTTAATGATTAATATGTCACTGATATTATGACTCTTGAAATAATGTGAGAGATTCATGTGGAATATCACCCTAGATCCACGGCTAAGGCTGGGTGGTTTTGATGAAAGTCATTATATTAAAAAGATAAGCAAATGGTGATGTCGCCAGGTGTGAGGATTTATCAGCCACCCCACCTTCCTCCCAGCCTGATATTCCATTATTAGCTTTGGGTGTACCTGCCTTCATATACATTTCTGTTTTTCTTCTTTTCACTTTTGTTGTCCATAAAATACTGCTAAAATTTTTATTTCATAGATACCCAAATAAAACTTTTCATGCTTTTAGCACATCCACTTTATAGAGAATTTAAATGGGAAACCAAACTTGACAGAACTCACAGAAAACCATTTAACCTTATAGAACACTCTAGATTTTTGTTACTGTTCATGCAACCCTAGATAATGAACAATAAGATTCATTGTCTCATTTTAGGAAACTGTTTCATACCTCACAAAGGTTCTGTTTTTACCTGACAGTGTCCCAGCTCCCATAAGCAGCTTTAGGGACAAAGCCCTGAGTTTCTTCAGTCTAGCCCCGACCCTCATGTGCTGCACGATTGCTCTTTGAGAGCGCCATCCAGGAAACCTTTTCTAAATATTGCTTAAATGCATTTCATAATAAAGAATTTTAGTATACTATACAAAGATTAGTTGCCTTTGCTCCATTTGTATCTTGATAGTACTGCATGCTTCTTTCCTTTTTTAAATTCCAAAACCAACAAAGGTATTGAAGCCAATCGAGAAACAAAGTCTAATCTGGGGTCATGTAAAAACATGGCTAACCTGGACCATTACAGTCATTAAACATAGTCTGTTCTCCCTAACAACCTTACCATATTTGAATTTATTGTTAAAGAAAAAATACACATTAGTGGAATGGTATAACAGTATTTTACCTAATATACAGGAATACATGTATTTTAACATTTTTGGTATCTATTATGCAGTTAGTCAGCACAGGTTATACACAAACAGAAAACCAATAGCCATTTTAAGGTCCCCCTTTATTCATAATGTACCTTACTTATAGATATGCTCCTCTGCCCCCCAGATATGCCACTCTGCCCCCCAGATATGCCACTCTGTCCCAGATATGCTTTATGCCCCCTAGGAATGCCTATCTGCACCTAGAAATACCACTCTTCCCCTCCTGATATGCCACTCTGTTAACTACATATAACATCCCCCCCCGACTTACCAATGGTGCATGACAAAAATGCAATTAACTGAAACTAGACATACAGGGCATTTTGCAATAAACAATGACCGTAGTGCCTCACTACCTTATATTTTCCATCAGGGACATTTGTGTGGTAATTTCTAAACAAAGTAATTGCAGAATGTATTTAAATTCAGTGTCATTTTCTTACTATTTTAGAAAAAAAATGAAGGCCCGTGCCCCCTCGCCACCAAGCCAACCCCCTGCTCCTAAACCTCTGGCGAAGCAGAACTCCTTTTCCGACTCAGAAGGAACTGGGAACCAAAGTTCAGAAGACTTTAAGGATAATATTTTGAATAGGAAGGTTGACCTCCGCATATGTCTTCCTGATGGCCAAGAAAGATTGGAAACTGTAGATGGAAGGTAGGTATGAGAGTTATATGCTATTCTCATTTGATTTTTTTTCTAACTTGATTTGATTTTTAGGCTCCACAAGCTTATATTGCTTGAAAATAGAACTATTTATGGGAAAACAAGCAATTTAAGTGCTAAATAAAGTCTGGCAGTCTGAGAGTCAAACATCAGAAACCAAATTGTATGCAGTTTGCATAATGCTTGTTTTAACAGTTTTGTTGGCAACATCAATTTACATGGCATAATCCTCCATAAACCAGAGATTTTAGTACTTGAATACATTTAATAGATTAAGGAAGGAACCCATAGTGCAACACCTTAAATAAATTTGCAGTGTGTCTTCAGTGACAATTAATACATACCTTCCAAAGGTACCAAATACCTCTAAACTTACATCCCTATTTTCTGTGTGGGGTTGACTCCCGGAGGATGTCAGAGGGAGGTTAGGGGCTTTTTACTACAGTGCATGGATGAAGGTGCCACAATGTAAGATTGCAGCCACTGAAACAGGATAAGAAAGCTCTCTTCTCAACATCAGTGGAGTTATATAGGTGTATTGCTTTGTTGCATGTATACCTTCACAATATTAATATTATTAATTCAATTGTAGGATATGAAATGTGTGTCATAATTTCTAAAATCATGATACCAGTACTGCTCACAAAATAAAATATAAACACTATGGCAGCTGTACTTAGATCACTGTGTCATCAATATCCATGAGATAAGCACAGAGGTCACCATACCCACAATATGTCATTATACTTCCCTGTGGTATCTAAGATCACAAGTTCAGTCTCCACACATTATATCAGTGCCTTGACAGAGAAATGCTGTTTGTAGGCTTTACCAAAACAGGAAAACTAAAGGAGATAGTAAAACAAGGGCATACTAATGGTATTATTGAAGAAGCAGAATTGCACCAAAAATGTATACATTAAGATTGAATGATGTAAGCATGAATAATGTAAGATGTAACTCTCCAGACACTCAACCTATCAAAAAATGTTTCAATGATACATTACTGGGGAATTGGCAAAAGTTTTTTTCTGTTACTTTTGAAACACACTACATGAAACTCTTTTTACACACCATACCTCTGCTGCCTCTCTCAGACACAGTTACTCTACATAAGCAGTACAGATTTTCACATTTTACCTTCAACTTTAATCACTCACATAGCCAAATCTGTGCACAAACCCATAGACCACATTATACATAAGTGTAAAATGTATTGCTTTTTAAAACTTCACTATAGGCAGGCCCGGACTGGGACTAAAAAATAGGCCCGGGCATTTAAGCCTGAGCAGCCCATTTTTATTTATTTATTTATTGTTAAAGCCCACCCTTTATGTACCATCTTTGCATTTACTCACTCATTCACACAAATCATTAACACATTTATTAATGCAGTCTCACAAATCATTCAAGCAATTCATCCACACATGAATTAATTAATTGTCATACACATTCACACAATTAATCCACACATTTATTCATTCATTCTCATACGCATTCACACTACCCCCTCTCCCCATCTTATCTGCCCCTTCTCACTATGTTCCCCCTTTTCAGTATGTACCTCCTTCCCCACTTCTCAATATGTACCCCCCCTCACTATCTATCCCCTCTCCCCATTTCTCATCTAACCCGTATCTGCCCCTTCTCACTGCACCCCCCTCCCTCACCCTACTTACCTTGTTGCCGGAGCAAGCAGCAACTGCGACCGGGCCCGCAGCAGGGCCGGATTGATTTAGGGACTGATGGAGCTGCAGCTCCAGGCCCCTACCTTAAAATAGGCCCAGTCAGGACAGTTTTTTGATCAACTTTATATGTCATTCTATCAATACTAAATTACCGTATTTGCTCGATTATAAGACAAGGTTTTTTTTTGGTTTTTTTAGAGCAAATGCTCTGAAAAATAGCCCTCCTCTTATAATCAGGGTCGTCTTCTAATCAAACCTCAAGTGGAGGTCTGACTATGAAACTAAGATCCAGATCCCCTGCAGGACCTGGATCCTCCTGTCTGGTAACCTCAGTTGCTGCTGGCATTTCCACCGGCGTCTATCACCGAGCGCCGGCGAAGGTGCGGACGGCAGCAGAGGTTGCATACGCGCGTATCTTCTCACTGCCGGGATAGCCCTGCACTGTGCCGTCCCAAAGTCATTGGCGGATCCGGTAATTTTCTGGAGGAGGCTGGGCCTAGCAGGGGTCACACAGCGTCATTGCGTAATCCCGTGGGAGCTGCAGTAAGCGCCTGCTATGGCGTCGCAGTGAGTGAAGTGCCTTAGTTGCTTGAGTGCGTGTCTTGGTTTCGAAGTGTGTCTGAGTGGGTATATTAGTGTCTGGGTATCTAAGTGTAAGAGTGGGTAGGTAAGTGGGTATATTAGTGTCTGGGTGTGTAAGTGTCCCCATATATGCCACTCTGTCCCATGATATGCCTTTAACGGGCTGCCGTTAAAAAGCTGCATCGCCGAGATCGTGGCATTTCCGCCGCGATCGGCGGCTTTGCAGCATCCACGGAAGCCTCACAAGTGAGGCTGACCGTGGATCCGGGGAGGAAAGCCCTCCCCGGAAGAAAAATGGCCGCCGCACCGATCATCAAAGATCGCAGCGGCGCTCGGCTAAAACAGCTTAGGAAGCCATAGAAATCGCTTCCTAAGCATAAACTGTGTTGCTGACATGCCTCGATATCGAGGCATGTCAGTAACACTACCCCCCTACCCCGATCGCCTTGTGATTGCTCCGAAGAGCAACCACAAGTGCCATCCTGTAAATGATGTTGCCGTCATTCACAGGATGGCATTAACAATAGAAAATTAGTTCACAGAGTGTCTATCCAGACCCTCTTGAGAACTCTCGAGCTCCTTCTGCAGTTTGAATGTAGGTACTGCATCCAACCATGCAAGGTCAATGGAGCCCAGCTCACTAATGAGAGTAAAAAAAAAAAAAAATATTGTTCAAAAATGTTTAAAAAAAAAAAATATATGGTAACATGTAAAAAATGACAAATGCCCATTGGGTGTCTTGTATTAAAAAATGCATGAGTGGATGGGGTAAATTGAATTGGCCGGGTTCAAAGATGTCCCAAATATGGGACATGGGGGCAGTAGGACCGGATGTCTAAATGGCATAAAAATACACACCTCACAAAGGCGGCCTTTTACCTCCCAAATAACCCAACAAACCCATGCATGGGGGGTATCACTGCGCTCAGGAGATGTTACTGAACACATATTGGGGTGTAGTTTGACACGCACATATACCAGGAGCGATAAGTACCTGAAGTACAACTTGTGTGAAAAAAATACAAAAAAAATGTACTACCATAAAGTTTCACAAAGGCTGGTGGTAAAATAAGTGCATGGAAAGGGTTAAAATACCAGCATTTCAAATACCGTACTTCCTCAATTATAAGATGATCCCTAAACTTTGGATCTTAATAAAAAGAAGAGGCTTGAATATAAGACAACCCTACTGGGAAAAAAATCAAAAACCACTGTTTTTGCTTTTGTTGCTCTCTCACTCTATCTCTAACACTGTCACATTCTCATTTACTCTCACACCCTCATTCACTCATGCCCTCTATCAATGTTCTCCTACCTTTTCTATGTCCCTGTCTCCTTTTCTGCAGGTCTGCTTCTTCTCTTGCTTCTTCTTTATTTGCTTCCCCCTGGTATGAGCTCCATTATTCAGGTGCCCTGTTTGGATGAACGTGGAGAGGCTGTTCCTGTGGTGCGTGCCATGGCTCCACCCTTTTGTGGATGTACTCCAAGAGTCCAGCATTTTGCAGACAGATTTGCAAAGAAAGAAGTGTAGAAATAGGAGGGCCTATTGCAAAAAGGCGGTGCCATAGTGTATACCACAGGGACAACCTCTCCCCCCAGTTTCTTCAATTAGGGGAGAGAGTGTGTGCAAAGGCTCTACGCTTTTAAGTACCTGGATAATAGAACTGACACTAGGGAGAAGTGGACAAAGAAAGAAGACAGAAGAAAAATAAGAGTCAAGAGAAGAAGTGGAGCTGTGGAAAAGGAGACAGAGATCAGAAGTGGTTGACATAGAACAGGGGTAGGAAACCTTTTGGTAGTGGTGTGCCAAAGTAAAACCTTCAAGTACCTTGGTGTGCCGGCAATAATCTCAAAGAGGAGCGAATGGTTGAGAAAGTAAATATTTGAAAAAAATATACTGTATTTGCTCGATTATAAGACGACCCCGATTATAAGACGACCCCCCAAAATCAAAATATTAATTTAGGAAAAAAACAAAAAGCCTGAATATAAGACGACCCTATAGGAAAAAAGTTTTACCAGTAAATATTAATTCATGTAAATTATTTTTTCATGTTTAATAAAAGCTATGATTGAGAAAAATATATTTTTTAAATTTCCTTTTATTTGCCAACCTGCCCCCCCCAGTTATGCCACTCTGCCCCCAGAAATGCTTTATACCCCCCTATTTGCCACTCTGCCCCATGATATGCCTTATACCCCTATATGCCACTCTGGCATATAGGGGGTTAAAAGGCATATCATGGGGCTGAGTGGCATATAGGGGGTTAAAATGCATTTCTGGAGGTATATAGGCATATCATGGGGCTGAGTGGCATATAGGGGGTTAAAATGCATTTCTGGAGGTCCAGAAATGCATTTTAACCCCCTATATGCCACTCAGCCCTATGATATGCCTTTTAACCCAGCATGTACTGGCTGCCTTGGCTTGATAGGAGTGTGATTGCTGTTAGCAGTTTGATATATATATATATATATATATATATATATATATATCAAACTGCTAACAGCAATCACACTCCTATCAAGCCAAGGCAGCCAGTACATGCTGGAACCTGGGGATGATAGTAGTGGGATTACAGCCTCCCTATGCCATGCTACAACCCCCACCCCCCTTACACATCCATGCTATCACACACAAACACATTTAAATACTCATTCATTCCATTAATCACACATACTTCACACATTAATCACACATACTTACCCAAAAACCCTCCCCCACCCCCTTACCTGAACTGCAGATCTCTCACTCGAAGACTTCTGCAGGGGACCGGCTGTAGAGCAACTTCTCTGGCCCCGCCCCCAGAGGAGGGAGGGGGAGATAGAGCTCTGTGAGGACGCTGCAAGCTTCCTGTCCTCCTGCTTCTAACAGAAGAGACGCTGCTCGCGACCGGTAAGCAGCATGGCCCCAGCAGACATTTTTTGGGGGGTCTGAGAAGACGACCCCGATTATAAGACGAGGGGTATTTTTCAGAGCATTTGCTCTGGAAAAAACCTCGTCTTATAATCGAGCAAATACGGTATATTCCGCAAACAAAAAGGAACATCATGAAAACTGCTTTTCTTTCTCAGAAAAGCAGAGGTGGAAAATTTGTTTGGGTGCATTTTTTCACCTTTTTTTTATACACTGGAACCAATCTCCTACCTACCCCCTCAAAAAAACATAATGAATAAGACAAACATGCCCCATATTTGCAGGTATACATAAATAATGTATGGAAACATAGAATAGCAGATATGGATCAACAGACAAACAAAAAAAACCCCAGCTTTGCAGGTATAGATCAATTGGAAGCCACACACAGGGCCGGCCCAAGGCATAATGCCGCCTGTGGCAAAGTTTAAAATGCCCCCCCCCATTATCTACCCGTCCTATGCCCCCCCCCCTTTGTACTTGCCTTTCAGCAGCCCTGCGGCGAGTCTCCCTCCTCTGTCTCTGTCCCGGCTTGTAATGCTGAGCGCCGGAAATTACGTCATCTTACAGCATTACAAGCCGGCACCGAGGCCGAGCTAGAGTGCTCACAGAGGAGAGGGGCGCCGAGCGGGTACTGACAACTTGGTAAGCGAAAATCACTCGGCTCTCTCTCCTCCGCTTTAAAAAAAAAAAAAAGGGGGCTTGGGGCGGCAAAGTTCAAAAGTGCCGTCTGGAGCAATTGCCCCACTCTGCTCCATGGTATAGGACACAAAATCTCTGCATTAAAGGTATAGATAAAACTCCCTAAATTTCAGGCATAGATCACAGGTTGGACACCCCAAAGCCAGCCCTCGCATCCACACTGCCCACATAGAACCTGATCAGCACGTAGATAACACACTACCTGTACCACCTTTTATCCCATAAACACCCTGCTCGTGCCATCTTTGCCTTTCCAAAAATCTATTATTATTACATCTATAACACACAAAGACGCTTTTACAGTCTCTCATTATTCCGGTGCTCAGCATGAAACGCCAGTACCGCGACTAAGACACTGAAGACTTGCGGAGGAGAGTGCTCTTTTCTCCGCTTCTAGCGCTTCCTTCTGGGCTACAAATAAACAAAAAGGTGTTTCAATTGGGTGAGCAGTCAACCCCTGACTTAGAAGGTAGGAAGACATTGACAAAGAGAGTGAATGAGAGTGTGAGTAGGACAGTATTATGAGAGAGCTTGACTGAGGCTTAGTTGGTAGTGTGGGAGCAGCGGGTACCTGAGGTCTGTTTTTTTCTAAAAAAAAAAATTCTGAAGAAAAAAAATCTTATAATCCATCAAATATAGTATGAGCTTTTTACTGTCGAGTGCAATACTCATATTGATCAGCCTTTTAAAAGTTATATTTGATTGGTGGTCAGCTAGGGTGGTTCAATGCATGAGTGGTTGTTCATTTTACATTTGAATAGTAATTGCATTGCAGAATATTATAACTTTAGGCATCTGGAGTGGAAATTTGAATGACAAAACTTAGAGTACATGTTTTCATTTACACATACATTTTACGAATACATTTTCATTATTGTTTTTTAGTAAAGCAGTCATGGACCTCTTGGTGGATTTGTGCAGCCAGTATCATCTAAACCCAGCTTATTACACATTAGAGGTGAGACCTGGAGCATCCAAACACATGTTAAAGCCAAACACATCGATTGGGACCTTAGACATACAAACACTGTGTCTGAAAGAGAAAGTTCCAGACGTAAAAGTAAGAAAACCTCCACCAAGGATTCCTGAGGTAAGGGAGAAGAATATAACAGTCTGAAAAGTAGTGGATTAAAGTTTTCAAAATCAGTCTAGGTTTTTCCAAACCATAAAGCTGAGGGAGAGAGAGTGCTTATGTCCATATTCAATCTATCAATTAGTCCACTGGCAATGTGGGAATAAAAAAAAATCAATTTTGTATTTTGTGCATTATAGGCTGAGTGTGTAGAAGTGAAAGTAAATCGAGTAGCTTCAGCATCTCCTAATCCATTTGTTTTACTCCAACCCAATTATAATTACTTTAATCTCTTCTTCTTCTTATCCATGGGATTGGTATAAGAGTGTTCACGATATTACTTTGCAGACTGTACAAGCATACTTGCAAGCTTCCTGCGTTTTGTCTAAAGGTTATCAGAATTACCGGGCCAAACTCAGAAAGTTCCCAGGTATGTTTATAACATGAGCTGCTAAATTTAATTTAATCTCTAGGCAGGGAGATTGGTGTTTGACTCCATCTCACTGACCAGGTTTTGCTTACTTCCTGCCCTGGTTAGTCTATTGGGGCTAATCCATCTTCATGTGTCCATGTGTACGGCTAGCCCCACCTGCTCAGTACAGCCCTACCCACATGTTCCTTCCATGGAAGCCCCAACAAGAACAAACCAAAGCTTACTGGCTGTTATCATGACATTATGTGGAATGTGGCCATGGAAGTGTTAATGAAAGAAAAAAAGCCTCCCCGCTCTCCCCATAGGCACACGAGCAACTATATCCCATACCTGCTCACCCCATTCCCCAAAAGTTAAAAATACCTAAAGAGGCTTCAGTAATCCCCAGAACTACTCGAACTCTATAAAAATAAAATGTATAACATTCAAATAAGGAAGATGGTAAACTGAGTTCAAAATTAGTGCATAAAGGATTTTTATTTAATCCTAATAAAATGGTCATAGTGCTTATGCAAAAAATAACGATAAAGATGCATACTAAACAGCAGGGGCATAACTAGAAACTACAGGGCCCTAAGGCAAGAATTGCCACGTGCCCCGCCCCCAACAGCTGGTATGTGCCGTCGCTGCCCCCAAATAACTTGGCTGTGCTGACTTTGCCCCTTGCCCCCCTTTCAACGTACACTCTGGCACATATATATATGCAGACACGCTTAAACCAATTACACACACTTACTCATACTCACTAGACATCCATGTTTACAAACACACAATTAGACATCCATGCTCTCACACACGTAGATATCCTTGCTGACACACACACACACACACACGTACACATCCATGCTCACACACATACAACACTCTGTGCCAACACTGTGGCACATATACTGTATGCAGACACGCTTAAACAAATGAAACACACACTTACACATGCTTGCACACACACACAATTAGACATCCATGCTCTCACACACATGTAGACATCCATGGTCACACACATACACGTACACATCCATGCTCACCCACACAAGCAAAATTAGACATCCATGCTAGCTATCTAACAAACATTCCCGCCCTCACCCACTTACCTCTAACTACTCCTGCAGCTTTTCCACCGTGACCCCTATACGCTGTTCCAGTTCAAAATACTTTCACCAGTGCTTACTTTGCCCCTTGCACCCTTCCAACATACACTCTGGCACATATACTGTATGCAGAAATGCTTAAACAAGTTAAACACACACTTACACATCCTTGCCCACACACACACAATTAGACATTCGTGCTCACACACACTAGACATCCATGCACACACACAATTAGACATCCGTGCACACACACACACACACACACACATACTAGTAGACATCCATGCTCACACACACACAAGTAGAAATCCATGCTCACACACAAGTACACTACATCGCGTAGTGGGAGCAGCCTCAGTTTCACTGCACACACATGACTCCGATACGCTTCTGTATCTCCGTTCCAGTTCAAAATACTTAAGATAGGGATAGATGAGGTACAGGTTGGAAGGGTCTAAACAATTTTTGAAAAGGCACGGGGATACAGGAAGGAAGCCAGTGCTAAACAGCATCAATATAAACAAGGATAAAACACAAATGTAAAGTAAAAACATTTGTGGGAATATCCAGGTGTTACTTGTATAGAAGGAAATTAAAATTAGGGTTTTTCTTCCCATTGGGTGCCACGTGAGGAAGGAAGTGTGTAGCCCAATCACTGTAGACAAAACTGAAGAGTTGGGTCATAAAACCTGCAGCAAACACCTTCCTAATATTTTGAAATGCCTTATTTTGTTGTTATGGTACCTCATACAATAACTCTGAGGTGATCACATCTTCCATGTTATAACAAACATACACCTGCAGTGAAGGAAGCAATTATTTGATCCCCTGCTGATTTTGTATGTTCGCCCACTGACAAATACATGATCAGTCTATAATTTTAATGGTAGGTTTATTTGAACAGTGAGAGAAACAAGAAATCCAGAATAACGTATTTCAAATAAGTTATAAATTGATTTGCATTTTACTTAATGAAACAAGTATTTGATCCCCTATCAATCAGCAAGATGTCTGGCTCCCAGGTGTCTTTTATACAGGTAACAAGTTGAGATTAGGAGCACTCTCCTAAAGTATAGAGTATTTTATCTGGGCCGGCGGCATCAATACACAAGGGGGGCAGCTGGGGCCATTACATAAATAAATACTAAAGCGAGTGGCAGGCTGGGTGCATAAATACACATAGTGCTGGCTGGGGGTGATACACAAGGGGGCAAAAACACAAAAGGAGGGGTCACCGACAAAGCAGTGTGGAAAATATTTTTTTTGTAGCTTAGCCTGGCCAGATGTGAGTGTCAGTTTGGCAGTGTGTGTTTGTGTGTCGGGGTGGCAGAGCCTGTCCTGGTGTGTGTTTGGGTGTCAGTGTGGCAGAGCTTGTCCTGGTGTGTGTCTGTCTGTTTGGGTGTAATTTTTATTTATCCAGCGATAAAACGCCCTCCTTAATTTGTAGTAATTTCAGAGGACAAAACATTCTAGGCCCAGAAATCAGTGAGAGGAAAAGTGAATCTATTTTAATCTGCATGTTTTATTTAAAAGGATGAATCGCACTAAATTGTGGCTTCAGGAGTCCTGTGTATGATGACTTTTTTAGTGTAATCCCAATGCCATCACATAAGATTCTGTCCTATATTGTCTGCCGAGCACTGATGTCATCTTTATCTAGTACACATCGATGCCGAGGAGTTAAGATTCTGTCTGTTATTTATTTGCATGAAAAGGCCCAAAATCATTGGCATCAGGCACCTGATACTCTCAATCTGCCCAAAATATTCTAAGAAGTATTTTTTTTTATCTCATGGACAAAATGAGATAACTAAAGTATATATCATACAATCACTTCATAAACTCATGCCAAATGCACTGCATATATATTTTGAAGAAAATATGCTTATAAACTGTTTTTCACCATTTACCGATTTTAAAAAAATGTCCCCGGATTTCATTTTAAAATTCTGGTCACCTTAATTTACAGCAGCATCTCACGGTTTAGGAAAAATTCTAGACTCGATTTTGCATTGCAGGACCAACACCACCAGCAACAACCACACAACACCAATGAATAGACACAGTCAGCAGTATGCTATTGGACTGAATTTCTCCAAGGATTGGACCATTTTGATGAATTTATCCAAGGAAGGTGATAAAGCACAGCAGCAGTAGTGGGGCACTGGGTAGGCAGACACATCTATGGTAAAAGACTAAATTTCCCCCCTAACCTCACATATTAGGCATACTTTCTAATTTATACGGTGATATATTGCTTGGAGATACTGAGATGCCTCCCTTACCCTAGCCAGAACAATATTGATACTCAAACCAACTAGACATCGAAGGACGGTGGCCTCATATAGGACTAGTACGCTATTTAATTAATTTTAGCAGATAGGCTCCAAAACATACTTCCACGTGTTCTTCACGACACTCAGAGAGTTTAGAGAAAACCAAGGCCTTGTTTGTGGGTACTGGTGAGCGCCTACCACAGCTCGGAATAAGCTTCAAAGAAGATACTATACCATACCTGGGAGTTAAGTTCTGACTTGGGAATCCTATGTGAGGAATATACCCCAGGTGATTCTTAAAATCGAATCAGAACTCAAAAGCTTGAAACATTTGCATTTAACTTTTTCTGGGAAAAAGTTGATTTGCTTTCAGAGACTTTTGGCTGCAGACACCCCCACCCTACTTACTGAAATGGTACGTCTTCCATCTTCAGCTACCTAAAGGGCTCTTCCTCAGTAAATTTAGCTAAAAATAAAGTTTGTATGAATCCGAATGCACAAGTCTACAGGACAGTCTCATATTACACAGACCTATCCGGTGTCCCAGTAATAGCATTCCAATCTTGTTTGCATGGTTTTCTTGCTGGTCCCTGGAAGCTTTCCTTTGAACTAATGCATGACAGCAACTCTGAAAGATAAGGAGTGATTGGATATGACATCATATCCCAGTTCTCTGCTTCCCTGAAATCATGAGGAGGAAACTCTGCATGACCACTATAATAATAATCACAAATGGCTGGGACTTTTCACTCCCACTCATTTGGTTAACAGATTCCATTTTTATTGTTTTTTTGTCTACATTATGGTAAAGATTTTGGATCAATTCATTAAGCTATGAGGTAGAAGATAAGACAAATTCAACAATAAGCAAGCAAAAATAAAATATAGTTTGTGTACAGATAGTTTATATTATATGAGAACCTTGTCGCAGTCAGCCTAGGCCCTCCCACTACTACCTGTTTCTCCCTGCACAACCCTCACATCAATTGGGACACAGAACAGATTATTGCATGGGGCCCCTTCTGTCCTTCAAACTGTCTGTCTTACCATAGAACTGCTTTGGTGAAAAGTGTAAACAGAGTGCCAACGTCTTCCAATAACAAGGAATCCGAGAAACTGCCCCCTCATTGACCTTTTGGCCTGTAGGCATACTCCATGGTATTGTTCCACCTTGGGTTAGGCTTTTTTTAATGATCTATGTCCCTGGCAGAAGCCGGTTGTTCTGTTTGTTACCAAAAGGAGACCTCCACCCCTATATAGACTACAGGAGACCCAATAAGATCACAGTACAGAATACCTACCCTATTATCCTACTAGCCAAACTCTTTGACAGGCTTAAATGATCCAAAATATTTACAAAGCTATACTCCAGGGAGCATACATTTTGGTGTGCATCAGACACGACGATGAATGGAAGACGGCATACAACAACACTTCTGAGCATTCTAACTACAAATTCATGCCATTTGGTCTCTGTAATGCTGTCTTCCAGTTATTGGAAAATTAATGTTTCAGAGACTTCCTTGTCACGGTGCTGGATAGTCTGACCGACTACCCCCGCTGACTTGTGCTCCCTTAGCCTGGGACACTCTTTCCTGTTCCCAGTCACTAGCTGAGTCTCAGTGTAGGGTATAAACAAAAGGAAGACTAGTTTATTTTTCACATGGCATGATATAGCCAGCAAACATTAACATAAATCAAGATATTGGGATACATTGGGTACACAAACGCCCTCTCAATCTGGCTCCAAGAGACAATAGGGTCAGTAAAGGGATTAACAATACAATGAGGTCCTCACCTCCACTATGTCTGTAGTGGTGGAACAGGGGGGGACTGACTTAAATAACATATTAGTGCAACATGGGGGGTATCTGAAACAATGGCTTGTCACTCCCTGGTTGCATATCATGGCTGCCAGAGACAATCCCCTCAGCAAGTAATGAGACAGTATACTTCTAGGGAGACACATGGAAAAGTACCGTATTTGCTCGATTATAAGACGAGGTTTTTTTCAGAGCAAATGCTCTGAAAAATACCCCTCGTTGTATAATCGGGGTCGTCTTATAATCAGACCTCAAATAGGTCTGACTATGAGACGACTAAGATCCAGATCCCCCGCAGCTGCAGGGGACCTGGATCCTCCTGTCTCCCCACTTACCGGTACTTCTGAGTCCCCGGTGTGTAGCTGGGGCAGCGTGTAGATGTCTACGCGATTCGCTTCCGCTGCAGCATGAAGGAGGTGTGGCTAGCAGCGGGGGTTGTCTGCGTCCATCGCGCAGACCTTCCCCGACTGTCAGAGATCAGAGTTCCCCGCACCGGTGCTGCAATGGACGCAGACAACCCCCGCTGCTAGCCACGCCTCCTTCCGGCTGCAGCGTAAGTGCGTTGGATCTACACACTGCCCCGGCTACATGACAGGGAAGTTAGAAGCACCGGTAAGTTTGGGGGGGGCGGGGGAGTGTTAAATGGGGGCATAAGGCATTTCTGGAGACAGAGTGCTCTGTGAAATGCCTTTCAACCCCCTTAATGCCACTCTGCCTCCAGAAATGCCTTTTTAGCCCTCTATATGCCACTCTGCCTCCTGAATGCCTTAAACCTCCCTAGATGCCACTCTTCCCCATAATATGCCTTTTAACCCTCTAAATGCCAGAGTGGCATATAGGGTTATAAGGCATTTCTGGAGGCAGAGTGGCACATAGGGGGTCAAAAGGCATATCATGGGGCACAGTGGCATATAGGGTTAAAAGGCATATCATGGGGCACAGTGGCATATAGGGGGTATAAGGCATTTCTGGGGCAGATGTGCATAACTGGGGGGCAGGTTGGAAAATAGAAGGAAATAAAACCAAAATATTTTTCTCAATCATAGCTTTTATTAAAAAAATTGTTTACATGAATTAACATTTACTAGTAAAACTTTTTTCCTATAGGGTCGTCTTATATTCAGGCTTTTTCTTTTTTTCCTAAATTAATATTCAGATTTGGGGGGGTCGTCTTATAATCAGGGTCGTCTTATAATCGAGCAAATACGGTAATTGCAAAACATCATCTGTGTTGGCAAAGTACAGGACCAATCCCATATTAATATCAGCGCTCAACAGTCCTCAGCCTTTAATATTTAGGAAATAAATCATTAGAAACGGACCACCTTTACCCCCACACTGAAGTCTTTACAAGACCAGGGCCCATATTTGGTAGGGAGGAGGCTGGCTCTCTGGCCTCTCCAGGGGCCCCAATGATGGAGGGTTCCATCACATTCCTCCAGCAGTTTGTTGTTGTTTATCTGGAGGATATTCTGATCCATTTTACAGACATCACTACTCATCAATTCTGTGTGAAACAGAGCCTGCACCGCCTACGAGAACACCGGCTTTATGCAAAAGTGTGTCTTTGAGGGTGACACTTTCTAGGGTGCATTATACCAACCTACCAAAAGGGAGGCTGTTTGTACCTACAGAAAATACTGAAGCAATGCTATGAGTTGAAGTTGACAGGAGACCCTGGTATCGCACATACGCAGGATTTGGTTTCCAGGTCATTCTGGTGGCCAAAATGGAGACAAGGTGAGCAAAAATATGCCAAGGCATGTCATGTGCTGCAACAAAACTCCTAGGACAATTCCTCCCAGGTTGCTTCATCCTCCTGTGATCCATTCCCACTCTTGTTGTCGATCTGTCACCTTCTAAGGTATATATGACCATCTTGATGGTGATAGAAGATGGTGCCCCTCATTTCACTCCGAAAGCTACCTTCTGCTCCTGACTAAGCCTATGATTGTGTCCGATTGGGATAGTCAGTTTGTTAGAACTTTGGAATGTCTGTTGCTTTTTCCTCTGCCTACCATCCCTAATTTAATGGGGTGGCTGAGCGGGCCAACCAGGCGATGGAACAATACCTTAGCATATTCGCCAATGAGAACCAGGATAATGGTCTGAGCTTGTACCTCATGGCAGAATTTGTTAGAAATAACTCCCTCCAGCAGTCCATCCAGACATCTCACTCCTATTGGCTCTACGGTACCAACCCTTTGGCCTTCCCCACAGTCTTTGTGGATGCAGGGATTCCTGTTGTGTGTAAACACCTGGACAACCTCAGTCAAAGCTGGGGTCCATACGGGTAGCCTTGCTCAGGGCCTCACCCGCCACACCTGTTTAGTCAGCCTCTTTTTACACATTTGTAATTTTTGAAACTAGCTTAGCGCACCAACATTTTTCTTTTCCCTGTTTGCACATATTTGAGGTTGTTGGCTCCTCATTTGTTTGGTTGCAGCTTGCTATCCAGGGAGGAGGTTTAATTGCACCTCCCCAACACATTAATAAGGTTTTGGTAGCAGTATAAACTGCTTGTGTGCCCACTATGTAGGAGATGAGTGTAGGTTCTCACCCTATTGAGAGTGTGCCTTGACGTGGCGGGTGAGCTTAATTATGATTTGGCCAATTCATATTACCAAAACCTCTAATTTATATTATGTTTATATATTTGTTGCCAACTTTATTAGGGTGAGAAGCACAGACAGTTTTGGTTTTTTTTTATACATTGTACAGCCAATACACTGTACTTGGAGCATGCTCATACCTGTTTGGTAGGCCTCTTTTTACACATTTGTATTATTTGAGCCTGAGACTAGCTTAGTGCACCACATTTTTCTTTTCCCTGTTTGCTCAGGGCCTAGTTGAGACATAACCGAAATGCCAACAGGAGATGTTCTGCTGCCAGGGCCGGCCCTATAATGGGGCAGACTGGGGCAATTGCCCCAGGCGGCACTTTAGAAGGGGCGGCACTTTTTTTTTGTTTGTTTTTTTGAAGCGGAGGAGAGAGAGAGGGGCACCGAGTGGTTTTCACTTACCCGCTCGGCGCCCCTCTCTCTCCTCTGCGGGGAGTGTCCCTGTTCGGTCCCGGTGCCGGCTTGTAATGCAGAGCGCCGGAAGTGACGTCAATTTCCGGCGCTCAGCATTACAAGCCGGCACCGTGGCAGAGCAGGGAGACTCGCCGCAGGACTGTTTAAAGGTAAGTACCGGGGGGGGGGTCGAAGATTATGGCGTCGGCGAAGTTTAAAATGCCGTCCCCCCCGGGCGGCGTTAAGTCTTCGGCCGGCCCTGTCTGCTGCAGATAGCTTATGGTTTCCTACACCTTCAGAGTACCCCCCATGAAACTGGCACCTCGCTATATTGGCCCCTATGGTATCAGGAGGAGTTGCTTACAAACTCATTCTACCTTGGGCACTCCATATCCCTAAGGTATTCCTCGACTTACTCCTGAAACCCTTTGGTCTGTAATACATATAGCCCTGTAAAGGCAGTCATTTAATAAAAAAAAAGTTAAATACATTGTGGATCTCTGTTACCTCTGAGGCACCTTGCAATACTTGCTGCATTGGAAAGGCTATGATCCTGACTGTACATTTCTAATGTGCATAACCTTCGTCTTGTACCACTTGAGCCATCCAAAGTGCCTTGGTACCAGCCTTCCATGGGCCCTTGAGGGGCCTATCCACCATCTTTAACTACTGGGCATCACAAGGCTGTGGTTTCTAAGCATTTTCACCTAAAACAGCTTCTTGCTTCTAACTCACTTAGTTCTGATTTCCAAAGGTTTTCGTGTGACTAGCCTATTTAAACCCCAGTTCTCTCAGAAATCATTGCCATTGGATGGTCATACACTCAGTGTCCTGTACTTGTTTATATGGTTCTACTCCTGCTTCTTCTTGTGACCTGGCTTTTACAATTGTGTTTTCTTGCTTTCTGGCTTTGGCTCTGTTCCTGATATTCCGCAGCTCTTCTGTGATCTGATATCTGGCTTGTTTTTTACTATTCTACCACCAGACTCTGGGATCTTACTGCTCCTGTTGGATCATCGCTAGGCCTATGGGAAAGGTGGTTGTAGGGCGAAGCACTCCACCTTGAGACCAAGATTTCCTTGGCTCCCTGATAATCCAGTCTTTGCTTCAAGGTCGACGCTGGTGGGCTCTCCTCTTCTGTTCACAGGCTTTCTATGGGGTTCAATTTAGGGAATTGGGATGGCCATGGTATGAACCTCTACAATGTAAGTTCATTAGAGCAGGGCCCTTCTCACCTGTTTTTTCGGTATGTCATCGTATGTTACATACAAATTTGTATGTCCTATCTACCCTTTGTACAGCACTGTGGAATCTAATGGTGCTATATAAAACAACAAATAATAAAAATTGTGTGATCAGTAAACCATTTTTGTGTTGATTTTGATGTATGTTTTGGATCATTGTCCTGCTGAAAGATCCAACCACAGCCCATTTGACACTTTCTGGCAGAGGCCGACAGGTATTCATTTAATATCTGTTAATATTTGAGTCCCTGACGCCATGTATTCTAATAAAATGTCCAGGTCCTAAAAACATCCCTAAAGCTTGAGGTACTTTTCCATGTGGCTATATCTCTGTTTTTGCCAAACCCACCTTCTGGTGTTTCTGGTGTTTATTGCCAAAAAAACTCTATTTTGATTTCATTTGACCATAGAACCTGATCCCATGTGAAGTAGTGTCTGGTAAACTGAAGACAGTTGAGTTTGTATATGGATGAGAGTATAGGCTTTTTTTCTTGAAACACTTCCAAACAACTTGTGGTGATGTAGATGATGTTGGGTTGTAGTTTTGGAGACTTTCTGACCCCAAGGCGCAACTAACTTCTGAAATTCTCCAGCTGTGATCCTTGGAGATTTCTTGGTCATTGGAACACTCCTCTTCACTGTACATTGAGACAATATAGACACATGTCCTTTTCCAGGATGATTCATAACATTTCCAGTTGACTGGAACTTCTTGATTGCCCTGATGATGGAAATGGGCATTCTCCGTGCTTTTGTTATTTTCTTATAGCCTTTTACCGCACATAACAGCTATATTCCTTGGTCTTACCATTGTGATGAAAGACTAAAGGAATTTGACCTATGTGATTCCTAATATTTATACCCTGTGTAAAATATCAATGGGAATATACAAAAATTATTTTTTTTTCATATAAATTCATAGGGGTGCCAGTAATTTTCCTACACATATATTTCCATTGTATATATATTGCCTGATATCCATGATAGCAAAATATTTTTGTGTGTTTTTTTTGGAAGAAAATATCAAAGGGTTAAACAACAAAGACATTTTTTCACATTTTTCTTTGGCCTATTCATTGCTTTACCAAAGGTGCCAATATTAGTTGAGGGTACTGTAGAACAATTATAGAAACTGGAATTTGGGGAAGGAAAGTTTTGAGGGTAACAGTATTTTACAATGGTAACACTTGACCTTATAATGCCTTGATGGTTCACAGCCATTAAATTGAATATGTGCATCAATGACATACAGTTAATATAATAATTTTAATCAATTGCAGCATTCTGTCAGTGTTGTTGTTGTCGTCTCTGTTAACCCTGTTAGCACAAGATTACAGCAGTCTACCTTAGGGGCCACATGCTATAGAAACCACATTCCCAGGATACTATTGTATTTTAGAAGTGCATTAATTATTGAGCTCCACAACAGTATTGGCTAAACACTTCTGCATCATGGCACTAGGATTACCAAATTCGAACACGAAAATGTCTATAATATATTAGCATGTTAATTAACAGTTCTCCAGCCACCTGCATTGCAGCCATGGTCACACGTCGTACCCACCTTTGTAATATATTATGCCATTACTCTGGCAGATTTTCATAAAAGCATTAAAAAGGTTAACCACATATGTGAAAGTTTAACAAAATTTTCTGAATTTAAAGAAACATTTGTTCTCACTAAAAACACAAACATAGAAATTTGACACGCCACCACTGAAGAAATTAACTACCCAACCTAAAAACCTAATTTCAGCATTAAAGCAATTACCGTATTTATCGGCGTATAACACGCACTGGTGTATAACACGCACCCCCATTTTAACAAGGAAATTTGAGTAAGAAAAAATAAGTTTAAACTTGGAAGCTATGAACTTAATGTTGGAATAATGTTTATAACATTATAACATTTATTATAATGTAATAAAAGAAATAAAGAATAAAGAAAAAGCACAAAAAAAACTTAATCAGAATCACTGCTATCTGGGAAACCACACACACAGTAAGACACACTCAGACACACACACACACTGAGACACACACACACACTAAGACACACACACACACACACTAAGACACACACACACTCAGACACACACACACACTAAGACACACACACACACACACACACTCAGACACACACACACTCAGACACACACACACACTAAGCCACACACACACACACACTAAGACACACACACTCAGACACACATGCAGCCAGACACACACTTAGACACACACACACAAACACACTCAGAGACACACACTCAGAGACACACAAACACACTCAGACACACACACACTCAGACACACACACATTAAATTTATATATTACTCCCTACACGCAGGTAGGGTTTCAACTTCATATTTTAGTTTAAAAAAGTGCGTGTTATACGCCGATAAATACGGTAACTATAAGGATATGCAAGTTTTGTATGCGTCTCTACAGAGTTGTAAATCAGGAACCGTTTTGACCTTTTTTTTTTAATGGCAACCTTACATGGTACAGAGATGATGTGGTGTGCACAAACATATGTTGAGATGTATGTGTCTTCACGTGAACAGTCTATTTGTAGATGTCACTGTTTCCTCCTTCATACTGGTATTTACTGCTTGTGCTATAGAAAAATTGGCAGTTTTTGCACATACTCTGGCCAAAGCCAAACTGTTGTCCCTAAATCATAGTTACAAAATGTTGTCACCCTATTTCCTGTATGTTATTTGTGTGGATGTATGAGCTCTGTGTTTTGTTCTCATGTGAGTGCCTTCTCTGATTGTTGTGAGGCTCTCAATAGGTGGGGCTGCCCTAGCACTTTAAGGCCACTTGATGAAGTAACTAATGCGTGCACTACATTTTTATGCGCACCCTGGAGCAGCAGATCAATGGGGTACTGGGTATTCCCTAGTGAGCCAATGGCCAGTCCAGACCCAGCCCTCTGTCCAGTTAGGTTTTTGACTATTATTGTGTATTTTACATGACCGTTGTGATTACTAATTAAAATATTTATTTTTGTATAACCGGGTTCTGTGGGTAATAATAGGATACAGCAAACATATTTAACACATAGCCATATGTTATAATCTACTTATCACTGAATAATAACTGAGACATATTAGGTGCTATTCAGTATTCAGAGCACTATTCCTACTTACTCAGCAAAAACTGATTTTCAGCTTCTTGACTTTATACTTTATGTGTATGAACAGAAAGCCAACTCCTCTTGTTTTTTACCTGTGTCTCCTTAAGAAAATGGTAATGAGTCATTCGATCTGTATGTGAGGTATCAAGTAGAAGTAGGAAGCACATTTGATACTTTATCACACTGCAAACTAGCTACATGCACCATCCATTATAGAAGTACTTTATTTTTTCTGTTTTTACCCTCTGCAGAAAACTGTGAGGCTTGTTGTGAATTTCCTTGGTACCCAGAAAGCTGTAGTGAGAGTAAATCCTAATGTTCCCTTGAAGAGCATTCTACCAGCTGTATGCGAGAAGTGTGAATTTACTTATGAAGATGTTATTCTGCTGAGAGATGTAATTACCAAGGAGGAGCTGGATATGTCCAAGTCACTAAACGACCTGTGTTTAAAGGAGCTGTATGTATGGAACTGCAAACAAGGTAAGCATACATTGCTGTAACATCATAGATATAGTGTATATTACACTATCATTGTAATCTTGAATCCAAACATGACATAGTATGCGCTAGTTAGTGAACTAATATAAAAACTAGGCTCTGGTTTTAACTGTTAAAAAACAACAAAATTACTTATCGTTTGCTCCTAGTAATAGTAGGGTTTTCAATTTTTTTTTTTAGATTTATATTTTGCACCTATGAGGTTTTTTGTTTCTTCCATTTCCTTTATATGTCAGACATTCCTCAATTTTATAGTGTTCGGGTTGTGGGGCTATTGGAGTGCAAGGCATTTTTGGGTTGTGTTTTTGTATAAATTAAATTGACTAACAAACCTATTTTGTGTATTTTAATGTAATGAAATAATCATATACATGAATTAATGCTTTCGTAACAAGGTGAAGACACAACTTTCTGTACCCTGTACATCTAATAAGCAGGCAGTATATGAGGCTATATTATTATTATACTCTTGCCCACAATTGACATACCAGGCTCGTCATGGAAATGCATCCCCTTAACAACAATTGATGTTCCCGGTTAGTCGTGGGGTTAAACGAGCGTAGAACACAGCTGATATTACTGCAATGCCTCAAAAAATTGTTTTGAAATAGCAATATGCTACTTGTACGTATTGCCCTATAACTATAAAACATTGGGTATTTCTAAACACAGGACAAATAGCTGTTTTTTCATCAACATTTGTATATGGTAAAGGTCAGAAAAAGCCACAATTTTGCACAGTATTTAGTAAATTATATGATACGATCAAAATAAATTGTGTGGATGCAGTAAATAAAAAAGAAGTAAATTACAGCTAAACACAAGCTTAGCTGTTAAATCAGCCATTGTCACGAAGAGTACAAAAAATAAAATCAGCCATTTTCAGAAAGGGGTTAAAAATTACTTTATGGAGGGGTGTGGTTTGACAGCTGACCAAAATGGACGCTTAACTTGCTAGCTCTTCTGACCCACTGCACATATAATCTCAAAACGGCGATTTTTCGCTAAAAATGGGGAAAGATTCAAGGCTATTGCTACCCCTAAACATTCTCAGCCGAAAGGCCGAACGATACCTACCTCCGTGAAGTCCTTCTTTCAACATCTTCCAGATGCGGACTCCCGTGATTCCATGGAGAAGGCCTCACCACCTGGCAGTCCTGGTAGCCTGGCCTCGGATCTACCATTTGAATCCGGTCAGGATCCGCTGCTTCTACGGGTGAATCATGATGGAGACAATTGGCATGACTCCTTGAAAGATCTCCCTACTAAAACGGATCTTATTTCCATTATACGGGACGCCCATGCGCCACTGAAAGCGGACCTCGCAGAAATCAAACGAGACCTTCAACACATGGGCGACAGAGTCTCTCTTCTAGAATCTGACGCAGTCTCCACCCGCTCGGCAGTGGATGCCACCTCGGAGCGACTACACTTGCAAGCCACGACCATTGCACGTCTGATGCAGAAAGTCGAGGACCTTGACAACCGGGGCCGCCGCTCTAATTTGCGGGTACGGGGGATCCCGGAGTCTATTGTTGGGCCTGAGATTTCCACAGTGACCAGTGCCCTTTTTAATCGCCTGCTCCAACAACCTGATGATACGGTGATTAAGTTCGACCGGATCCACCGGGCTCTGCGACCTAAACAACCTGATGACCGCCCCCCACGCGATATAGTGTGCTGTCTCACGGAATACGCCATCAAGGATGCCATCTTGGCTGCATGCCGCAAGACCGGCTCCCTGGAGTGGGAAGGCCACGCTGTGCAAATATTTCCTGATTTGTCTCCCATCACACTTCAATATCGTCGGATGCTCCGGCCCCTTACCTCTGCTCTCCGCTATGCTGCCATCCCATACCAGTGGGGGTTCCCGTTCTCCCTGATGGTGCGTAAGAGCCCGGACCACTTTATTGTACGCCGAGCTGAGGATGTACCGAGTCTGCTAGAAAAACTGGATCTCCTGGCTATACCTATTCCTGATTGGGAATTTTCCTACCCACTGCCACCCAAAACCTGCGGTTTAGCGGCCCAGTTGCGTGATGGATCACTCATCCATCACGTGACTGGGCCGCTAAACCGCAGACGCTTTACGCTCTTTGCCGTTTGTTTGACCTTTATTAATAATTTATGTTGTTATTTTTGTTACACATGCTTGTACACATTCATGTCCTCTATCGGGCTCACGAGACACGGCTCCCGTAGCGTTTCTCCGGTTTGCCTTGCGGCATTCCCGGTTACTGAGGTCCGGCGTTTCATATTGGGTGTTGTCTACTCTCATGCCTTTCGTTTGTCCGGGCTTCGCCTGGTTGTGCCCCCCCCTTTTTTTTGCTTCCATTAGCCCTTAGTTTGTTTTGTGTTTACACTGCGCTCTCTCTCCTCCTCCGGGAGTCTTTTTTCTGTCTAGCCATGACGGTTGGGAGGTCTTTTCCTTCTCTTTTATTTTCACTACCGATCTCTGTCATGGTTTTTTCTTTACCGCGCTGCTCCTACCTGGGTAGCAGTGTGTAGGCACTAGGGCTGCAACTAACGATTATTTTAATAATCGATTAGTTGGCCGATTATTTTTTCGATTAATCGATTAATCGGATAAAAAAAATACATTATTTTAAATTGAAGAAAAATTGCAATAAAAAACATACAATTTACACTTTCATCTCTTTATTGCAATGGCCTCTCTATCTATTCACCTTCTTATTTTACTGACATAATAATAAAAGCTACAAGAACCCAAACACAGTGTTTCTCAAACTAGGTTTTAATACAAAGTTATTAGTAAATATTAATTCATATGTTAACTATTTTTCATATTTAATAAAAACTGAGAAAAAAGCCTTGTTTAATTTTTTTTATTTA
This sequence comes from Spea bombifrons, assembly GCF_027358695.1. Classification (NCBI taxonomy): domain Eukaryota; kingdom Metazoa; phylum Chordata; class Amphibia; order Anura; family Pelobatidae; genus Spea; species Spea bombifrons. The sequence continues at coordinate 40,816,857 of NC_071091.1, forward strand.
CCAAACTGCCCCCAGTTATGCACATCTGACCCCCAGCTTGCCACTCTGCCCCATATATGCCTTATACCTCTTATATGCCAGATTCCACTGTGCCCCCTGATATGCCACTGTGCCCCTGATATGCCTTATACTCCTTTTATGCCAGTGATATGCAACTGAGCCCCCTGATATACCTTTTACCCCCTGATATGCCTAATATCGATATGCCTTATACCCCATATATGCCCTGAAATTCATAATACCCCCCATACACCACTATAACTCACCCATACACCACTTTGGCTCCTCCCCCTCCCATGCACCACTCTGGCTCCTCCCCCTCCCATACGCCACTCTGCCTCCTCCCCCTCCCATACGCCACTCTGCCTCCTCCCCCTCCCATACACCACTCTGGCTCCTCCCCTCTCATACTCCACTCTGCCTCCTCCCCCTCCAATACATCACTTTGGCTCCTCCCCTCCCATACATCACTTTGGCTCCTCCCCTCCCATACATCACTTTGCCTCCTCCCCCTCTCATATACCACTCTGCCTCCTCCCCCCATACTCCACTCTGCCTCCCCCCCATACTCCACTCTGCCTCCTCTCCTCCCATACATCACTTTGGCTCCTCCCCCTCCCATACGCCACTCTGCCTCCTCCCATACACCACTCTGGCTCCTCCCCCTCCCATACACCATTCTGGCTCCTCCCATACTCCACTCTGCCTCCTCCCCCCTTCCATACATCACTTTGGCTCCTCCCCCTCCCATACATTACTTTGCCTCCTCCCCCTCCCATACTCCACTCTGCCTCCTCCCCCCTCCCATACTCCACTCTGCCTCCTGTGAACCTCCGTTGCTGACAAGACACCAGGGAGCCGGGTAGAGAGGCAGAGATTGGCGTATGGGAGGGGGAGGAGCCAGAGTGGTGTATGGGAGGATGGCTCCCATACACCCCTCTGACTCCTCCCCCCTCCCATACATCACTCTGCCTCTCTACCCGGCTCCGTTACTGACAGGCACTTTCACTGCAGCTTCATAGAAGCCTTAGTGTAAGTGAAGGGCAATAACGGAGTCTGTCTGTGCGATGCAGACCCCCACCGGCTGACATAGAGGATGATTACTCACCTTCACTTACACTGAGGCTTCTATGAAGCTGCAGGGAAAGTGCCTGTCAGTAATGGAGCCGGGTAGAGAGGCAGAGTGATGTATGGGAGGGGGGAGGAGGCAGATGGGAGGGGGGAGAGAGACGGAAGTGACAGAGCGGCCGACAGTGAGGAGAATCCAGGTCCCCTGCAGCGTTGCGGGGGATCTGGATTCTAGTGTTATAATCCGATCTCTGTTTGAGGTCGGATTATATAAGGAGAGGAGTTTTTCAGAGCATTTGCTCTGAAAAAAACCTATTTTTATAATCGATAAAAATCTATTCGATCGATAATGAAAATCGTTGAAAACGATAATGAAAATCGTTCAAAAACGATTTTCATTATCGATTATTATCGATTTTATCGATTAGTTGTTTCAGCCCTAGTAGGCACTACTTGTCGCGCGCGTTAGCGCATACATTACTCTCAGCTACTCTGGTCTTCTTACATACACATACACACTCACATGTTATACCCCATTCATATCTCTCCTCATGCCCCGCTTTGATCTTCACTCACATTCAATACTTGCAAAATGCAGTGGGTCACGGTGTCTGCTATTACTTTTTTCTTTTTCTCTGCTTGTCATTAGTTATTTTGATTATTGATGCTCATGCTGTTTCTGCTCCCCGAGCTGACCATCCTGGTTCATTTTGTGCCAGGTTTTCGGTTCTGTCCAACGTTTGGACTGTATGGCACTTTTCTCACTGGTGCCTACCCTGTGGAATGCCCACGTTTTGTTTTGATTTATGGTTCTCATGTTTACATGCGTATGTATGGTTTTTGCTGTAATGATGGCACGTGTCCTTTGCCCACTGGTCTCTTGATTCTCCAGGTGTCGTACTCATGCAACCGAACAAAGTGAAATTCACTACCCTTAACGTTAGGGGCCTCAATAAGCCGGAAAGGCGCTCTCAACTAATCCATTTCTTACAGTCTACTAAATCCAAGGTAGCTTTCATCCAGGAGACCCACTTCAGGGTCGGGAAGGAACCCAAACTATACTCTAAACTAGGGCTGCAACAACTAATCGATAAAATCGATAATAATCGATAATGAAATTCGTTGCCAACGAATTTCATTATCGATTAAAGTTGGCAACAAATATATAAACATAATATAAATGAGAGGTTTTGGTTATATGAATTGGCCAAAGCATAATTAAGCTCACCCGCCACGTCAAGGCACACTCTCAATAGGGTGAGAACCTACTCTCACCTCCTACATAGTGGGCACACAAAGCAGTTTATACTGCTACCAAAACCTTATTAATGTGTTGGGGGAGGTGCAATTAAACCTCCTCCCTATTAACCCCTGGACAGCAAGCTGCAACCAGACTGATGAGGAGCCAACAACCTCAAATATGTGCAAACAGGGAAAAGAAAAAATGTCGGTGCGCTAAGCTAGTCACAGGCTCAAATAATACAAATGTGTAATACGAGGCCTACCAAACAGGTGTAAGCATGCTGCAAGAAACCGTGTATTGGCTGTACAATGTATACAAGAAACAAAAACTGTCTGCGCTTCTTACCCTAATAAAGTTGGCAACAAATATATAAACATATTATTAATTAATTATATTAATAATATATTATGTTTATATATTTGTTGCCAACTTAATTAGGGTAAGAAGCGCAGACAGTTTTTGTTTCTTGTATGCGTCTTACTAATGAGATCACTAAATTGGAAAATACGTATAAACTTACCTTGGATCCTGCCCTCCAGGTCCAGTTGGGTGCTCTGAGGGAGAATTTGGCGTCTCTAGTGAACAGTCAGTCCAGGAGGCTATATCTCTTGACCCGCAGCCACTTCTATGAATCAGGGAACAAGGCGGGTAAGCTCCTTGCTAGGGCCCTGCGGGCCAACAGGGCTCAGTCCTTTATATCGAAGGTATGGGACCGTTCTGGTAAAGTCTACCATTCCACCCCTGATATAGCTGCCTGCTTTCGTAACTATTATGCCTCCCTGTATGACTTACCCCCTGCTCCGGGCTTGACACCTTCCTTTCGGGACTCCCTGCGACAGTACTTGGCTAAACATCTACCAAAACGCATTTCCCCGACAGATGCTGCACTTCTGGATGCCCCGATTGAACTGCCTGAGGTGGTGGCGGCCATCAAATCTCTGCCCAATGGCAAAAGTCCTGGCCCTGACTGGCTTACAAAAGCGTATTACAGACAATTTATCACCACTCTGGCGCCTCATTTGGTCACCTTGTTTAATGGCATGGCTAACGGGGACCCTCATACCAATACTGCCCACATTACAGTTATCTTGAAGCCGGGTAAGACCGCTGACCTCTGTGAAAACTATCGCCCCATCTCTTTGCTCAACACTGATATTAAACTATTGGCTAAAATTCTGGCTACCCATCTGGGACCCCTCGTCCCGTCGCTCATCCATCTGGATAAGGTTGGCTTTGTCCCGGGGCGGGAGGCGCGGGATAATACCACCAGAGTTCTTGACGTGCTTGCCCGGGCTGAGCGACTTAACACTCCGCTGGCTCTGGTTTCCACGGACGCTGAAAAGGCATTTGATAGGGTCTCTTGGCCCTGTCTGTTCCAAGTGTTGCAGTGCCTGGGCTTAGGTACGACTTTCTGTGCCTGGGTTTCAGTGCTCTATTTTAACCCCTCTGCCAGAATCAAGCTTAATGGATATCTCTCGGACCCGCTTATTCTGGCCAATGGCACTTGCCAGGGTTGCTCGCTTTCCCCTCTCCTTTTCGTCCTTAGCATGGAGCCTCTGGCTACTGCCATCAGGGCCAATTCCGGTATCTCCGGGATGCTGGTTTCGGGGGTAGAACATAAACTAGCCCTATTTGCGGACGATATGTTGGGGATCTTATCGGCTCCACTTACGTCTCTCCCTCATTTCCTTCGGGAACTAGAGACGTACCAATCGTTTTCTAACTACAAAATCAACTTGAGTAAATCAGAGATCTTAGGGGTTCACCTGTCAAACTCTGTTAAGAGGGAGTTAAGCTCTAGTTTTCCCATTAAATGGTGTGAATCCTCCCTTCGATTCCTAGGCCAGCAAATACCTGCGGATCTTTCCCTGCTATACTCCCTGAATTTTGTCCCCATTCTGCAGCGCGTCTCACAGGACCTGCATAAGTGGGCCTTCCCACAAGTGTCGTGGTTCGGGAGGGTTTCAGTGGTTAAGATGAATATCTTGCCACGGTTCCTGTACCTCTTTCACACCCTTCCGATTTTTATTCCCAGGGATTTTTTAAGCAATGCCACCGAGTTTTCCTAAAATATATTTGGTCGTCTGGACACCATCGCCTCGCTTTCTCCCATCTGGTTCGTCCTAAACTCAAGGGAGGCCTGGGTGTCCCACACCTGGAGCTGTACTACCATGCGGCCCATTTGCGTAGAGTGGTCGAGTGGACTATTAGGGCTCATAAGCAGTGGGTGACTCTGGAGGAGGACACGATCCGGCACCCCATACACTCTTACCCGTGGTTACCTGTTGTTCACCAATCTGGCGCGCGGCTTAAGCACCCCACCATTTCACCGACTATTCGTGTCCTTAAGAAGTATATGTCCAAAGGCTCCCTGACGTCTTCCCCTAATCCTCTTTTCCCCCTTTCTGATAACCCCGCCTTTGGCCCTGGATGCAGGACGGGCAGGGCAAAACCATTCTCTCCACTACATACTGGTGTCCTACGCCTGTATCATGTCTCTGACCATGACTCACTTTAACCTCTCCAAACTCTGTTAGGTGCGACCAGTCCGCGCCCACAAGACGCCTTTTTTTCTGCTCAATTACGACACTTTGTTGCCTCCTTGCCACGCCAGGCGGGATACCGCAGGCCCCTGACTGACTTTGAACGCTTATGTACCTCTAAGACGGAACCACCCCACTTGGTATCCACACTATACTCCATCCTCCTTACTCTCGAGTGCTCCACTAAGCCGTATTTCCTTGCCCTTTGGGAACGGGATTTCCCGCATATCTTGGGGGATGAGGACTGGGATAAGATTATCAAACTGGTTCATAAAGGCGCTATATCGAGTAGAATTCAGGAAACCTATAAATTGTTAATCCGCTGGTATCGCACCCCTCATGCTTTACATAAATTCTTCCCGGATGTCCCGGACCTCTGTTGGAGGTGCGAGGCTGGTCCCGGCACTATCCTACGTATATGGTGGACTTGTCCCTTGGTTGCACCCTTTTGGAGGCTTGTGGAAAAGGTGCTTTGTGAAGTTAATGATCCAAACTATGTGCTGACCCCTGAAGCGGCTCTCTTACATCATACGTCGCTCCCGGCCGCTGTTTATAAAAACTCTGTGACGTTTCATATTTTAAGTGCGGCCAAAGCGGTTATCCCTCGCTTTTGGAGGTGCCTTGACTCTCCACCAATCCAGTTCTGGATCAGCAGAACGAACTTTATTTCCCATATGGAGGAGTTGGTGTGGGCTTCTAGAGGTAAAGAATATTTGTATAACAGGCGCTGGTTCTGGTGGAAGGAGCTTATTTCTTCCCCTCGTTTCCCCGAGCTGCTCAAGTCGGCCTGATGTGTCTCCTGACGGACCTCTGCTCTACTCCCCTGGGTGTTCCACCTGCGACTCACCCCTCCCGTTCCTGGGTGTTCTCCTTTTGTGCCCCTCGACTGCCTCCCGAGTTCCTATATGATGTGTGGCATTGTGACGCGCGCCATCTCATTTCTTGTTTTGTTTATTATTTTGTTGTTTTTCTGTATTATTCTCCGTGGAATAACATATGCGTGTGCTCCCATACGTACCTTTTCCCCATCAAACGAATGGTATTTCTGAACCTCTTCTAGGGGGTCTTCGTCAGATACCTCCTAGCTACTGGGTATCCTGATTGCTGTACACCACTGTTTCGCACTATGTACCAACCTGGACTTCTGCCTTGTACCTCCTGACACGATACACTATGTTTTTTGTGTTTATTGCCTTCTGTACTACTGTATCGGTTATATTGTATCTACTGTCTCATTTTGATGTATTTTGTAGTGCACTGCGCCTCTGTACTTCCCATGTACTTTTTGGGATGTTCTCGGATGTAACGCATTGTTGTATATCTTTTTTCTATTAAACGGAGACAAAAAAAAAATTACTTTTTGCTTTACTCTTGCATTGGCTTTACAAGTCTGTGCAGAATTTTACAATTACTCTAGCACTCCTTTAGAACATCTCAGAGACTGTCTAGAGATGTCCAATGGAGTTGAGTTTCTGTGATTGGAAAATACATACAAGTTAGCACGACTTGCTCTTACTTGGACTTCAGTTATGCCTGAGACAACTTTGCTGTGTGTTTGGCCTGCTGAAAAATGAATCCTCTTCCACATTATATAACTTTAATAATATAATAAGAAATTAACCCCTTATTTTTAACAACACTTATTAAATTTAAAATTATATAATAATAGAGCAAACTGGTGCACTACTACTATCCTTAACCTTACATTAACCCTATAACTCTAAATCTAAGCCTATTTTCGTTTCTGATCTACGTTCTTCCATCCGTATACCTGCCAACAGTCCCAGGACATTTCCCAGGACAGTCCCGTTTTTTTTCAGTCCTTTCCCGTAAAATTTGGGTTGTAGGTAAGTTGAAAAATGAATCCTCTTCCACGCACCTTTAAACCAGAAGGCATGACATGAACATTGGTTGCAGTTACAACCAAAAACTTTGATTCACCAGTAAACAGGGCCGGCCTTTGGGGTGTGCGACCTGTGCGACCGCACAGGGCGCCACACTCCAGGGGGCGCCGCCGCCGCGGGGTCCTCCTCCGCAGCCGCCACGGGGTCCGCCGCCGCTGCCGCCGCCGCTGCTGCCGCCGCCCCCCCCCCTCTGCACCTAAATGAAAACATTGTTGTTTTTTTTTAACTTTATTTAACAACCTCCATGTTAAATAAAGTTTTTTTTAACTTTATTTAACATGGAGGATGCTAAATAAAGTTAAAAAAACCAACAATGTTTTCATTTATGTCCCGGGCAGGGGCGCCGAGCGGTTGCTCGTGAAGTTCTCAGCAACCGCTCGACGCCCCTTACTCTCCGTGGGGGGGATAGTTTGAAGGAAGAGGCAGAGGGGGGGTAGTTTGAAGGAAGAGGCAGAGGGGGGGTAGTTTGAAGGAAGAGGCAGAGGGGGGGTAGTTTGAAGGGGCAGAGGGGGGGTAGTTTGAAGGAAGAGGCAGAGGGGGGGTAGTTTGAAGGGGCAGGGGGGGTAGTTTGAAGGGGCAGAGGGGGGGGTAGTTTGAAGGGGCAGAGGGGGGGGTAGTTTGAAGGGGCAGAGGGGGGTAGTTTGAAGGGGCAGAGGGGGGGTAGTTTGAAGGGGCATAGGAGTGGTTCGCACAGGGCGCCGGAACACCTAAGGCCGGCTCTGCCAGTAAACAAGATAATTTCTGTATTGTTTGGTACATGTTAAAATCTAGACCTAATTTTTCCAACAAAGCAGTGGTTTAGAGACCCATATACTCACATGGAAGCCACGCTTTGCCAGTCAACTTTTGACTGTGGTATTGCTTGCTGAGGTACAGCATTCCTGGTTCAGCTGGGTTTGAATGCTGCTCTTTATCTTAAGGACCAAGGTAATTTTACAATGTTTCCCAAAAGCAAAAAGAACAATTGAAATGTTTTTGCTGTCTTTTTTTTGACTGATTTCTAGACCTGTGCATTTGTATTCTGGAGAACATGAAAACGAACATGAATGTTGCGTTTTCATTGTTAAAACCGAATAATGAATAAGGCAATATTGTGGCAGATAAACAAAGTCATAGACACACAACATAAAGAAGCTTTGTTTCTTCATGTTCGTCTTCATTTTCGCATTACTCCAGCCATTTCTTGAAAGAGTAGGAGGGACATTGAGTGAGCTGATCTTAGTTCAGCTCACTCTTGTGACATCATGACAATATGCACCTATTACATTTAAATAATAGTTTTTTAACAAAACCTTACAACTCTGAGTCAAAGCTTATTTTGAGCTTTTTTTTTTGTCCTGTCTCGTCAAATTCGAGTAGGTATGTAAATGTTGGTAGAATAAATAAACATAAGAAATTATATAACTTTAATAATATTATAAGAAATGAACCCCTTATTTTTAACAACACTTATTAAATGTAAAATTATATAATAATAGAGCAAACTGGTGCACTACTACTATCCTTAACCTTACATTAACCCTATAACTCTAAGTCTAACCCTTTTTTCGTTTCTGATCTACGTTCTTCCATCCGTATACCTGCCAACAGTCCCAGGACATTTCCCAGGACAGTCCCGTTTTTTTTCCTGGGGGGTAAAAGGTATATCAGGGGGCTCAGTTGCATATCACTGGCATATAAGGAGTATAAGGCAAATCAGGGGCACAGTGGCATATCAGGGGGCACAGTGGAATCTGGCATATAAGAGGTATAAGGCATATATGGGGGCAGAGTGGCAAATAGGGGGTAAAAGGCATTTCTGGGGGCAGAGTGGCAACCCTGGGGGCAGATGTGCATAACTGGGGGGGCAGGTTGGCAAATAAAAGGAAATAAAAAAATATATATTTTTCTCAATCATAGCTTTTATTAAATATGAAAATATTGTTTACCTGAATTAATATTTACTAGAATATTTACTAGAGCTCCACCAGGGGGCTCTTCGTGTTCGTCTTCGTGATCGTCTTCGGCAAAAAAAAAACTTCGTATTCCGCGAATATTCGCCTGGTCCTGTCTTCTCTTCGGGCGAATATTCGCGGACATTCTTCGTGTTCGGGTTTTCTTCGTTTTCCCCGGTTAAGGGGTTAAAACGGGGTTAAAGCCGCTCTGGCGCCAGGAGTTTAAATGTCCGTATGAGCAACTCTATTGGTCGTCAGCAGGGGGCTCGTCTGCAAACAGAGATCGGATTATAACACCGGAATCCAGATCCCCCGCGACGCTGCAGGAGACCTGGATTCCCCTCACTGTTGGCCGGTCTCTCACTTCCGTCGCAGAGTGGAGTATGGGGGGCAGGAGCCAGAGTGGTGTATGGGAGGGGGGGGCCAGAGTGGTGTATGGGAGGGGGGGGCCAGAGTGGTGTATGGGAGGGGGAGGAGCCAGAGTTGTGTATGGGTGAGTTATAGTGGTGTATGGGGGTATTATGAATTTCAGGGCATATAGGGGGTATAAGGCATATCGATATTAGGCATATCAGGGGGTCATAAAACATCTGGGGTAAAAGGTATATCAGGGGGCTCAGTTGCATATCACTGGCATATAAGGAGTATAAGGCATATCAGGGGCACAGTGGCATATCAGGGGGCACAGTGGAATCTGGCATATAAGAGGTATAAGGCATATATGGGGGCAGAGTGGCAAGCTGGGGGTCAGATGTGCATAACCGGGGGCAGTTTGGTAAATAAAAAAAATTTAAATAAGGCTTTTTTTCTCATAGTTTTTATTAAATATGAAAAATAGTTAACATATGAATTAATATTTACTAATAACTTTGTATTAAAACCTAGTTTGAGAAACACTGTGTTTGGGTTCTTGTAGCTTTTATTATTATGTCAGTAAAATAAGAAGGTGAATAGAGAGAGGCCATTGCAATAAAGAGATGAAAGTGTAAATTGTACGTTTTTTATTACATTATTTTAAATTTAAAAAAATTTAATTTTTTTATCCGATTAATCGATTAATCGAAAAAATAATCGGCCAACTAATCGATTATTAAAATAATCGTTAGTTGCAGCCCTAATTTTATGTAGAAATTTATCAGTGTTTTCCATCATTTTTCAACTTTGGCCCACTATTCTTTACAATTTTGTTTCAGTACACTTGCCAGCATTTGTTTATGTACAGGTATCTTAAGGTCCTGCCTCAGCATTTCAGTTGTTCTGAGGTCTGGACTGGGCCATTGCAGCACCTTGATTCTTTTCTTTTCCAGCTATTCTGTTGTAGATTTGCTGGCGTGCATAGGATCATTGTCCTGTTGCATGACCAAATTTCGGACAAGCTTAGCTGACGGACAGGTGACCTCACGTTTGACTCTAGAATACTTTGGTATACAGAGGAGCTCATTGTCGACTCAATCACTACACGGTTCCCAGGTCCTGTGTTTGTAATCCTCTCCACTTTGGTCTTGTCTGTCCAAGGGACATTGTTCTAGAAGTCTTGTGGTTTATTCAGATGTAACCTTGTAAACCTAATTCGTTCTGCCATATTCTTTTTAGAGAGAAGAGGCTTTCTCGTGGTGACTCTTACAAACAAACCATACTTTTACAGTCTTTTTCTAATTATACTGTCATGAACTTTAACATTTAACATGCTAACTGTGCCCTGTAGAGACTGAGTTTTTGCTGATGATCAATTAATCAAGGGCATTTGATTACCAGCACCTGTCTTCTACTTTGCATCTTAATTTCTGTGGAAACAGTAAGGGTGTGGTTTTTCACACATGGCTTCTCCATTTTGGCTTTATTTTTGTTGAATAAATCATGATGCGTGTAATATGTCATGTGTTGTTCATCTGAGGTTGTATTTACCTAATTTTAGACCTGCTAAGGAACAGATGATTGTTGTGTCGTGAAATGTAAAACCATATAATTAAAAGAGGGCGTACTTTCTTTTTCCCACAGCTCTAGATACCACATGTGTGGTGTGCCAGCATTGTAAGGTCACAAGAAACCCCCAAATCATGAGCGTGCAAAGTTTCCCTTTATTTTATTTTTTTACAGTTGAACCAGTTGAAGGTGCACCTCATATTTTTTGGGGAAAAACTACTAAAAACCACCAAAATAACCTTAAAAAAAATATACATTTCCTTATCACAACACCTGATGCATATGTATTGCCTGCTGCTACGGGGAGTTGTTAGTAGATCGTAAAAGCGTTTGGTATGGTTAGAGATTAGGGTTGGGTTACAGTTACTCTATAGTGCTAGAGTAAATGCTGGCACTCCATAAAACCACAGCATTGACTGAGCTGTTTTTGGTCTTTCTGGACTCCGGACAAACAGCAGCAACAATGCCCCCCTCGATGCCTTTGAATTGTGGCAACATTGGGGTATATTTTAAAGAAGACATACTAGGTGCATCATTGGTCCGCAATAGACATTTTCTGATGACATACCTGGTATGTCCTCAGATGGGAAGGCATTAATATACTAGTCTATAATCTAAGGTGTGGTCACTTTAGGTCTGCATATTCCTAATTTAGATGAACATTTTTTGATTCACTATATTTCTTCAGTGTGCATTTTATGGTTTCTTTAAGGAGTAGTAGAAGTATTATTAAACACTCATCTACAGACACCAGACAACATGGATCCCTCCAGGCAAAGGTGATAATTGTTAACTTTATTTGCATGCGCCTACCCCGAATCCCTTGTGGTTGTGGCAGCACCATGAGATTTCTGAGGGAAAAACAAGCCTTCTGGCTTGTCTGGTGTCTGTAGATGAGTGTTTAATAATACTTCTACTACCCCTTAAATTTAAATGGAAGGGTTTCCATCACCTTTACCCACCATAACTTATGTAATGGTTTCTTTAGAAATACTAAACTTAGCTGCAATTTGTGCTAAGCACGACCGTACCAATATAGTTAAAGCCAGGTTTCGGTTATTAAAAGAAATACAACTTATTTGTGCTAGGACAGGGCTCGACAAATCCCAGGCGCCAGGTCGCCATGGCGACAGAGAATTTTGTCCTGGCGCCTAGGTTTTGTGTAGCCTCTTACATCCAGAAAAAATTGTGGATGTAAGAGGCTGAGTCACCACACTGGGGCGCTGCTGCTGCTGTCTGCTCAGGAGTCTGGGCAGACAGCACAGCCACTCAGAGCCCGCCCCCGAGCCTGAGATCACTCCCACGGAGTGATTCTGTAGGCTGAAAACGCGGTTGCTGCAAAACCAGCAATCGTGTTTTCAGCTGCCACAGGCAGCTTCAGGGAAGGGGGTTGTGTGTTGATTGGGGACCTGACCCAACACCCCCCAGCTGCCTGATCGCTCCATGAGAGCGACAGTGCAGCGTTAACCCCTTCAATGCCGCGATCGCTGCATTTAGGGGTTAATTCCCGTTTTGCACGGGGCTCTGCTGCTGGTGGTCTGCCTGGAAGCCCCCACAAGCCCTTTTATGATTCCTGTAGGCATGGAAGCCTACAGCAGTCATCAAAGACTCCCCTCCCTGCAGTGGCTGGTCTATAGACCAGCAATTGAGTCCCAGCTGCCAGAGGCAGCTTCAGGGACAGGGGAGAGGGTTCTTTGGTCTCCACATGAGTGTAGAGACCAGCCCCAACACCCCCCTGCTGCCTGATCGCTCCAAGAGAGCGACAGTGCAGCATCAACCCCTTCAATGCCACAATTGTGTATGACACATTCGTGGCATTGCAGGGGTTAACATTTGTCCCCACAAGCTTGTGGGGACTAAATATCAGTCAGTGCTGTGCTCCAATGGAACATCAGCATCGAAAGAGTTAAAAAAAAAAAACAAAAAAAAATAAATAAAAAAACAGCACTGACCTGAAAGTCCAGGGTGCTTCCAGGTCAAACGCTGTGAGTTTAGTAAGTGGGCTGATGATGATCAGATCACTCCTGACCAACTGTTAGTTTAAAAAAAATCCTGGCTCCTAACTTTTTTAGCTGGCGCCTAGATTCACAACAAATTTGTCAAGCCCTGTGCTAGGATGTTACCCTCGTAATGAAATATATCCTGTTTTGAAAATGTATAAGCAAATGGTATATGAAGATGATATTTATATAAGTTTCTAGGGCTGCAACTAACGATTATTTTCATAATCGATTAGTTGGCTGATGATTTTTTCAGTTAATCAAAAAAATAAATGTTAATTTTTCATTTATTCAAAATAATTTACAAAAAAATTGGATGTTAAAAACAAACAGCAGAATAAAAAAACCTTTGAGAAAAATGCATTTCTTGTTTTTGTTTCCCAACCGGCTCCTCCCCAGTTATGCACATTTGAGCACAGGCATGCCACTATGCCCTCCCCAGATATGCCTTATACCCCCTGATATGCCACTGTGCCCCTGATATGCCTTATATGCCAGATATGCCACTCTGTCCCCCCCATATATACCCTATACCCCCCAATATACCATAGTGCCCTCTGATATGCATTATACCCCAGATATGCAACTCTGCAACCCAAATATGCCTTATACCCCTATATGCCACTGTGCCCCCTATATGCCCTATAGCCCCCTGATATGCCACTCTGCCCCCCAGATATGCCTTATTTCCCAAATATGCCACTGTACCCCCCTAAATATGCGTTATAACCAATGTTCCATCTAATTTTTCTTAGGTGGCGTGTGCAGAAAATTTCTCTTGTGCAAAAATTTTCCCAGAGTCAAAATTTTGTGCGCACAATATCTGTGCCACGTAAAGTATCAAAAAAAATAATATATTTTTTTTTTTATTGGGAAAAACTGTTGTGCGCACAATTTTTGGACGTGCACTCTCTAAAAATGCTATGTGCGCGCGCACACTCGTTATAACCCCCTATATGCCCTGAGATATTCCTTATACCCCAAATATGCCACTGTGTCCACTGATATGCCTTATACCCCCTATATGACACTGTGCCCCTGATATGCCACTCAGCACCCCCCAGACTTACCCCCCATGCTCCATACAAACACACACTCATACTAACAAGACGGAAAAAAAATATTCTGCCATTTCAACTTTTGCATGGTTCTTTACAAGTTAAAGTTTAACTAAAACATATATACTCTTGACCTTCTTTAAGACTTGTGAATGTTATATGACCAAGTTTACAGGTCTCTAGAATTCATATCTTAACCCCTTAAGACCAAGGCAGTATATCTAATTTTTTTTACAATTTGGTTTCCTTGTCCAACTTTGATTATAAAGAGTATAAAAAAATTAAGTTTTCTTTTAAATAATATTGTTGCACGTCTCTTTATATAAGAGACATACAACAGTATTATTTTTAAAAAAATATACAACATCCTCCACGGAGGAACTGCAAAAAAAAAACAAAAAAAAAACAACATCATTTTACTTAGGATTTCTTTGTAGTCCCAGGTATGTGTAAAATATTGCTTCAGGGGTTCTATATTTATGGAGGGGTTATCAGACCTGGTGGGCTCACTTTTATACTGTCTAATGTTTTATACAGTGTAAGCTGTGACTGCAGGAAAAAAATGCTTGAACTTCTGTTCCTTAAACAGTCATTTAAAAAGTGTAAGTTTGATGCTGGCTGTGGTGATAGAGGTGAGACCATGGAGTAGGAGCAGTGAGCCTCAGAATGGGTGACATTCCATGCAGTCATGAAGGACTATTTTGAAGATGGATAGATCATCTTCAGTCACAAAGGAGTTAAAGATGAAAATATCCAACCATATATTGCATAGCAATGCTTTATGAAGTCTTAAAATGATAGGTTCTTTACTAAAGTCCACACGGTATTGCTTTGTACTTTACTCCCTGTAACAATCATATTTTTGAGGAGCCAGTGCACAGTATAACAAAACATTCTTCTATGGATCCAAGTAAGATGGGCTTCTTTTGAGAGAAAAAAAGAATAACCTCAAATGTAAATCATTGTTGGTAAATATTTTATTTTGCTTTTCCTGATAGTATTTTTTTTTGTTATAGAAAAGAGAGGGAATCTTCCCACTAGCAATGACACTGTTGAAAAAGAAAAAAAAGGAATTCTGGGATTTTTCCGTAGTCATAAAAAAAACATTAAGGTAAGTCTTTATAATGTGGTGTCAGGATCATGATCAGCGGAGACCCTAGGCTGCAAAAACTGCAGGATGGTCCGTGCTGTCTTAAAACGTTCTGGCGTTTTTTTAATTTCCAATCATTAATGTATTGGTGCCTATTCTACATTCCCTTGTTGGCACCCATGTGAATTACATGAGAGGGAGGTATCATTATTATCCTGATTTATTAACAACGAGGAATAGAATTTCTTAGGATGACAATATGTGCACTTCTAGTTTTAAAATGATCAATATCATTCTTTCCGTACCTGTTTTAGATAAACAAACATTTTGATCTGCTTCTGCACTAAATTCTTTGTAGATTTTATTTAGTTTGAGATTTTAGGGACTGCAGTTCTGGTTTGAGTATAGCCATGTCCCCTGGGATGCACTATTAAAATGATAGCCTCTTTTAGTAGCACCCATATATAATAACAGGGAAGTGCATGATAAGGAGTGGGGTATGCAGTTGATAATTCTGTAATATTACCCATAAAGCAAAGTTGACCTGTTCCAAGAGCATTACTTTCTGGTAAAAGATTTGGGACAATGCTTTAACCAATTTTGAGCACTTATTTTTGGCTACCTGGTTTCAGCTTGTGCATCCATCTGCAATGTGCTTTGAGCAAATGCCTGTTTTGCATTGTGCAAAACCCAGCCCAGCTGGTCATTTCCAACCTGCAGTGCTAATCTATATTAATAGGTGAAATAAAAGTTCAAACTCCTGTATATTGGAAAATGATTTGTTTATTTCAAAATTATAATCTACTGCAAGGCATTTAATAGCAGGGAAATGAGAATACTAACTAAACTTAGTCCTTATTCATAGGCATATTGGTTTAGTGTTAGGCTCTTGCTGGGTTCTCCAACGTCTTGTTCTTTGTGGTGTTCGTTTACTTACGCGACAACTCCGTGGAGAGTTCAGAGAAGAAACGGAAACCTGAACACTGCAGTTATGTTGGTTTTGCTAAACACCCTATATCTATACCTAAATCTAATGCGTTCAGTTCTCAAGTTTGTCACTGTGCACTTTATGATCTACCAGAGCAGTATATTTTGCTGTTTCCCTGGAAATTACCGATAGATGTTGTCAAAGAGTACATTTGTTTATTAGTAACAGAATAGGCCAATACAAGAAATAAGTATAAATATAACTTAAAAAAATGTTAATCTTTATCAGCTGTCTGCTCCTCCTTAGCATGTGACCCACTCCTTATGCAAATGTCTACATGTACAAACAATTCTTGATATGTAGAACACATGTTTCTAAAAATAAAAATCAGCATTTTTCTGTTTTGGTTGAATTGGTACACACCTTGTTATTCGAGATATAAATAGCTTTGGTGACTAATGCTACTATATATACTTACATTTCCCTAGCACAAATTGCATATAGTTACAGGATTGTGTCTCAAAAGGTATAGTTTAACCATTTAAGGGATTATTTTATACTTGAGGACAAAAGCAATTCAGCATTTAGAACGTCTTTGTTGAACCCAAATTTCCCTCTTTAAATTGAGTGGACCCACACATATTAGATTGCGTGTTTTTCTCGACAAGTAGGGTTTCTTGGTTTTTTATTATTAATCGTACATAACAAATTAAAATCAACAATAGTGCCTTATGTTTAGAAATACCGTTTTTTCTATAAATTCTTGGCATTTAGAGGCAAATATTAGGAAGTGTGGATCCCTTTTTGGAAGCTGTCTTTTTTAAATGTAGTATACTTGGACCATAGCATTTAAAAGGACTTAGATTACAAAATTGTCCGACAAAATTGTGTTACAAAAAAGCAGACAACCTTAACTCACAAGGGTCATTTTAGTGCTTTTCATGCAACCATTGCACCTTTTAATAGGTGTATGCAAACCCAGGAGACTTATATCAATATATTTGGGGGTTTTATTTCTTATTGGCACTGTGTACAAAGTCTAAGGTGTAAAAGTGTACAAAAAAATAATGTTTAAGTTTCCATTTTTTTCTATTTTTGGATACTAAATCATGGGTTATAAAGATGAATCTTTTTTAAAAAAAGAAAGCCCTGTTTGTCGTGGGGAAAACAAACAGTATATAGTTTGTGTAGGCACGTTAGAGGAAAATCGTGAGGTCTTTTATGACCTCATGGATAAGTCGTTTATGTGCTGTTGGAGGAATTTTGGTAGGCTGGCCGCTCCTACGAAGGTTCATCACTTTTGGAAGTGAATAATGGCTCTCACCATGGTTAGCTGACGTCCCAGAGCCTTATCGCGGTTTCATGCACTGCTTTTTTGAGACCTTGAACCCAATGACTATTTACATTTGGTTAATTGGATGATTTAGTAACTTAAGGGGTACATTTCATTTTCACATAGGGCCAGGTAGGTTTGGATAGTTTTTCCCTTCTGTACGAGATTTCATCATTTAAAAACTGCATTTTGTGTTTACTCAGTTAATGTTTGTCTAAAATTAGTTTCATGATGTGAAAGTGTGACAAATATGCAAGAATTTGGGGAGGGGACACTGTGCCTGCTAAATCTACTTTTTAATAGCAAATTACATCTTTCTTTCTTAGACCTGATACTTTATGAAGAATTTTACAATGTTAACAAAAAATGTTAAAAAAAACCCATAAAAAAGATTATATATATATATATATATATATATATATATATATATATATATAATGTTATACATATTTACTAGACTTGAGCATTTTCTATACATACGAATTGCACATTTACAGAATTGAAGTGATAAAATGAGGCCAGACTTCCATGGACAAAAACAAAACAAGACGCTCAACATTTTGGTCCAAAATTCATGGGCCCACATTCGCCCACAATCTCTCACGCTTTCTAAATGTTTCCCTACCTTCTCCTACCACTTTGGCTTCTGCCGAATGCATACGCATCTTCTTCTTCCTTAATTTTCCTTATTTATCCCTTCTCTTTTCAGTCTGTTATCTTCCTCCGTATCTCCACAGATAAAAACCCCGGCAACTTCTGCCAAAATGGATGTGCTTGTGGTGACGTCCTCTTCCCTATACTGCAATCAGGGGAGAGTGTGTCACTGAATGCGCCATCATTTGCCCTTACTTGAAGTTCGGGCAATATAGCGGCGCTTGCAGTGATGTCCTCTTCCCTGATTGAAGGATTGGGGAGAGGACATTACCGCAAGCACCACCAAATTTTTCTGAGTTCAAGTATGGGCAAAACAACAATGCTTTTGGTGAACTCCTCCCAGAGTACATCCACAGGACTTGCCCCAGCACACAGATAACACACACAGTGGTCTCCTCTCATAGTCTTGGTCTCCTCTCTGTCAGACCTCTTCTCCCAACTATTATGTCTCCTTTTCCACAGCTTTACTTAGTCTCTTGCCTCTTCTTCTCTTCTTCTTTCATTAGGGTTTTCTCTTCTTTCCAGCCCGTCGCAACCCTACCAGCTATCACACCTTACACCCTGTTTTGCCCAATCAATGAGGATACGGAATGACAGCACAACACACAGCAATTTGATCAAGCAAAACATTAATACAGAACTCTTACTACAGCAGATAGAAAATAGCTATGTGTGTAGACTTATATGTATATGTGTGTAAAACGAGTTACGCAATCAATCAATGTCACAGCAGTTAATGATATAGTGTCAAATGTCAATACAGTAATACATCACCGAGCCAAGTATTTATCACTCCTCTAGCTGGTTAACTCGGAACTCAGCAGGGACTGGGAAACCCCTCAGAACAGTCTTTTTGAAGAGCCACTTGTCTCAGACGCAAGGAACCCTGGATCCATCCTGGGCTGTCTGTCCACGTTCTCGCAAACACCGCAGGTGAGGCTTCAAAGTTTGTGGTTGCTGCCGTGGGCCTTTATAGCCGTTGGGGGGACTTCCCAGGGGTTTTGTGGCACAGGGTGGCCCTTTATTTTATGGTGCTGGCCAGGCAGTTTAAACAGAGGTCCTTCGCCATATTGTTCTTATGTGCTTGGGGGTTTCCTTATTTATTCGGCACAGTGATCTGTACGTGTGGACGCCTGATGCCTAAGTTACAAGTTATATAACTATACATAGCTAATTAACTCGTGACCGGGCAAGGAGTCATATAATTAAAATGCATTGCATGCCCATAGCACCCAACCATCATACTTAATACCCATCACATCCAGTCACCACACCTCATCTTCTCATCTCATTTTCTATTTCCTTTTCTTTCACTTTCCTGTTTTCTCCTTTCACTTTTTCCTCATTCTTCTGTCTCTACATCTGTCTTTTTTACTCACACACAGTTTTTGTCTGTCCCCATCATATATTCACTTTATTTTTCTTTCTTTTATTCTTTCTGTTTTCCCTCTCTTACGTTCAAGGACTTACCTTCACGGTCATCCCCTGTTGCACACCCCTGACTCCTCTGATCCGCATAGGCCCAAATCAGGCCTGTCTCACGTTGCGCCGTCATGTGACTGCCCTTCTTCCCTGAATCATCTGAGGATTCTGGTTCCTCTCTCCTCTCCCCATGTTCCAGTTAATATGTCCTATCCTTGCTTAAAGGAGAAGCGGCCGAGGATTCCGGCTCCTCACTCCTTCCTCTGTGTTCCTTGCCTTGTTCCCTGTCCTTTGTTGTGCCCTGTATCATGTATGTCTTGTCTGGTTATGTTCCTTGCTTGGTCTCCTTGTCCTTGCTCTGTCCTCCTTGCTTGCTATGTTTCCGCTATATACTCTACTTAGCTTCCATACTCCTAACCTGCACCACCCTGACATGATTCTAGTGCTATGTTTCATGCCTGCTCCGGGGTGCCTGCAGGCTATCTCCAAGTTTTGTTTGGGGAGGTGCAATTAAACCTCATCCATTTAACCCCTGGACAGCAAACTGCAACCAGACTGATGAGGAGCCAACGACCTCAAATATGTGCAAACAGGGAAATGAAAAAATGTTGGTGCGCTAAGCTAGTCTCGGGCTCAAATAATACAAATGTATAATACAAAGCCTACGAAAAAGTGTGAGCATGCTGCAAATACAGTGTGTTGGCTGTATAATACATACAAAAAATGAAAACTGTCTGTGCTTCTCACCCTAATAAAGTTGGCAACAAATATATAAACAGGCTGCAACCAGACTGATGAGGAGCCAACAACCTCAAATATGTGCAAACAGGGAAAAGAAAAAATGTTGGTGCGCTAAGCTAGTCTCAGACTCAAGTTTGAGGTTTGATTATGAGAAGACCTTGGGTATAAGACGTCTTTTTTCAGAGTAAATACGGTACTTATAGCTTTTGAATTATACATACATTTCATTATAGTTGATGCTTTTGTAATTAGCTTTAGTTATTTGTACATTTATTAATTAACATGCAGTGTAAATATACCCTGAAGACATACTAGTATAGGATAGAAGGTCCTATTATTGTGCTTTGTTAATTTTAATGGTTAAGGGTGAGGGAGATGGAAAGTAAGAGTAAGTTTACCTTCAATTATATGATGAAGGTGCAGTGTTAGAACTAATGAGCTATGGCCCCTGTGGCAAGATAATTTGTAGGTTCCGCCGCAAATTGTCTTTACAATAAATACAGTTATAAACACATTAAACAGAAATACTTTTTAAAAATAAAGAATTTTTAAATGTAAAGTCTATTAACTAAGCAAAGAATTTGTGAAAATTGCAGCATTAAGGCCAGTCAGAATAGAGTTTCCCACTTCAGCTATTTTGCTGTGAGTTGAAATTCTCCCATAATTCTCTTGAAATTTGTTCCCCATCTGTTATTCTTTTCTCCATATGTATTCATTAACTCCCTCCATGAGGTCTCCCCAGATATTTATTAACTTCTTCTTTACCCCTCTAAATTTACTTTCCTTTGTTTTTTTTTTTTTTATTTTTAAACTCTTTTCTTCTCTTTTGTCTTTTTTTATTATTCTCCCTCATGTAAGTTTTGCTGTAAAAATGCAAGGAGCTCCAGGGATGAGATGGTTACTCACCTACCACACAGGCTAAATGGCTGATTTTAATAATATTTGCATTTCATTTACAAAAATTCCCTCCCTCTACTATTGGCTAAATTTAACCCCATAATCAAAGGGATCATGGGATTAAAATTTAGTATCTGCCATTTTTAAAAAGGGAATGTGACTTTTTATGGCAATATGATTACTGTGGTAACATTGGCTACCACAGTGATCATTTAGCTAGAATACTTTATAGTTTATATTTAGATAATTTAATTGGGGGGCAATTTTGATCTTTATTTATCTGCCTTTAGAGACCCCCAAATATTTTTTTACTTTTTTTTACATTATTACTTTTTTAGCTTAATATTTTTTTTTTTTTTTTTTTTACAAGCCTTTCCAACGGTATATGTTGGGGGTCTGTAGCTGCTTAGATACCTGAGATACAGGCATCTAAGCAGCATGCCCCCATACCTCTTTAACTGACAATTGTCAGTTGTTAATTAAGTTGTGAGATGACATCATCACGGCATTGCGCGATGACGTAATCGCTGAAGAACGAAGCCCCGGCGATGCCTGTGAGGATACAGGCCAGATCGCCGGTGCAGAAGGTAAGTCACTGCTGAGGACGTAGTGGTTACATCCTTAGCACCTGAAGCCCACTTGTGAGGACGTAACCATTACGTCCTTAGCAGTGAAAGGGTTAATGAGATAAAATAGGCGCAGCCAATATTCTAATTAATTTTAGTTTATTAAAGACAGGAGGCAAGTATTTTGCATAACCTTCTTTACTGATTATCTCCAGCAGCAAAGGAGTTAACAACAAACAATAAGAAACAACCAATCAGAAACAAGTATAGTCTATATCAATCTCAGCAAACTGCAGCTCCTCCTCTTTCTTTGCGGAGATGCCGAACAGGAACAGAACGAGAACGGGACAGGATCCTTCGGAAAAGGAAGGAAAACATCAACAACCCGCAGTCAGCAAGCTAAGTCGCGGAAGGACGACCTGAAAGGAGAAGTGCAGAATGAGAGCACCAGGCGAACTGGTAAACAGAGCAGGCATAAATAAAAGAAAAATTGCAAACATAACAAAAGGGGAATCCAGACCCACAAGAGAGAAACAATAAATTGCACACGCGAAACACTCACAACAACAAGAACACGACTGCAAGGGCATTTAGATTAATTCTACACTAAGGCTAGATTAATCCCTAATTTTATAGCAAGACAGGAGGCTTCATATTTTGCATTTTTAACGCACCAAAAGAAGAGAAAAAGCCACGTGCGCAGTGGGGCGAACGTAAAAGGTTTGGAACGTGGATTCCCGAAACCAATCCACCGCCGCCATAACGTCTTGTTGAGATAAGTTAACATGTTCACATGTTGATTCAGATCTTTGAGGAAACGTTAACCAAACAACAGGCCGTTGGCGTCGGGGCTCAACTCCTTGGGAGCCAGTTCCGCTAGCTTGGCTTACCTCTTTGTCGAGTGGACAGCGAAGCCAGTACTTGAGGAATTTGGCGATGTGGGTGGAAGGGGTCCACTCTGCCCAACGCGGATGGCGTAACTCTCATGGATCGAATAAGGGCAAGCCAGCTTCATCCGTGATGTTGAGAGGTTGATCCTGGGCTGCCGTAGAGGGTCCGGTACGTTCTGGGGCGGAATCCCGGCCTGGATCGGCAATAGGAGGAGAGGCGACACCCGAAGAACCTGCATGGTATTCGTCAAGGGTTTCGTATTCCTCGGCCAGGTCATTAAATGGCGAAACATCGGGCTCCTGGGTGGAGGGAAGAGTCACGCTCTTGACTTTCTTCAGGGGGGCTTTGCAGTGGAAGGAATGTCATTCCAAATCCGTTTGCATGAGCCCTCTGGGTCTGCCGAGGAGAGGTGTCCGCCTCAGAACCATCACCCTGGGAGGCAAGAGGTTGATCAGGGTGCGAAGATTGAGCCTCAACCAGGGCGGCGGGCAGAGAGGCAACTAAGGCAGAGCGGAGCCAGGCCTGAAAAGCGGCAGGAATCTATGTGCTGGATTCGTCAGCCATAGTATATGTTAATGTGTTTCTGTGGTAGAAAAACACAAACGGAAACAAAGAGTTAATGGATGAATAATGAGGGTTCACCCCTGAGGTGTGCGTGGGGTTCACCCAGGAGCGAGAGCGCGAGGAAGAGAGAAGGGGTTCACCCTTGGAGCGCCGGCAGGACAAAAGTAAATGGCCACAGTCAAATAGAGGGGATCACCCCAAGAGCAGAAGAGGAAAGACCTGAGTCAACCTCTGGTGCAAGCTAGGCCAGTACCTAGACACATGCAGGTATATAGGGGTCACCCATGCAAAGCAAAAAATAATCAAACATATATATAAATAGAAATCAAACCTACAAAATAAGAGAAAAAAGCAAAACAAATCCACTAGACCGACACAGCAGGGAGAGAGAAAAAACAGCAGCCCCACTAAAGGTCTGATAAGACCACGTGGAGGGCGAGGGCCTCCACAGGAAACAAATGCATGACGTGCGGCACGAGAGGGATACCGCGGACCCGGACAGCCGAGGAGAGAGAGTGGTGCCGACGCAGAAGGAAACCGCATGGCACAGAGACGAGAAAGTGTCTGCTGAGGGCAGAAACACTGCCCCCGCGAGAGAGAGGAGAAATAATTACCTCGCCGCAGGATGGAAGAGCCGTCGTGGGAGGAATGATGAGGAGACAGAAAACCACGTGGACTGACGAGGCGAGACCACCGGAGAAGACAGAGGGAGAAGAGCTCCCGAGAACGAAGGCTGAGCAAGGAAAAGGAAGGAGTGGTATGGTCAATGTAAAGGACAAATAAAGAAAATTTAAGCACAGTTAGAGTAATAATAGTAGGAAATAAAAATATAAGATACCACACCAAACGGCAAATAATGTATTAGAATAATAAAATCAAAAGTACTAAAATAATAATAAATCAATAAGTACAAGAAAAGACAATATGCAATATGGAATATATAGAATATATAGAAATATATAAGTTCTCACCTTTGGAGGCAAGCAGCAAAGAAAGAGGAGGAGCTGCGGTTTGCTGAGATTGATATAGACTATACTTGTTTCTGATTGGTTGTTTCTTATTGTTTGTTGTTAACTCCTTTGCTGCTGGAGGTAATCAGTAAAGAAGGTTATGCAAAATATGAAGCCTCCTGTCTTGCTATAAAATGCTATATTATACCACCATGATAGTTAATCAAGATATTATTTACTGTAAAAACACAATTTACAAAATATCTATATGACCCGTACAGTGTATTATTGATTGGTTATCAGGTATGAATTATTTATGAAAATAATTTAATAATGTATAAAGAGTATTAGTAAAATTTTTAATAGATGCAAATAATGTCGAACTTCAGTTATAGGTAAAAATACCTTTTACATCATTACGTCATTATTTCGGGTTATAAGCTGCAGTCTCACAAGCCATCTTATATAATAATGCCATATACTATTTCGCCTCTATTCAGGATAATAAAACCATTATATTTACCACCACTTGTTGCTGTGGTCTTGTAGATATCAAACCAGGTTCAGAAAAAAACTTTATTGAAGTTATATAACTGCCATAAAATTACAATTAGCCATAAGAATGTTAGATATTCAAAGTATGACGATCATTGACGATTTTCATTATTGATTATTATCTATTAGTTGTTGCAGCCCTAACTGCAAAGCATAAATTATGATACTGTGCCATTGGAATTGTTTTATTTGTTTTTAGAACCAAGGAATATAAGGATTAGCTTCTGTGATCTTGACAATCTGTGAGTGCATAGAGAAACATTCCATTTACTATAATTTTTTCCTACAGCATTACAGTATGATTATGTGTTTGTTTTATTTTCATGCAAAAGGATTGCTCCCTGATTTATGAAGACTTGTTTCTGATAAAAGTATTGGAGGAATACTTAAGAGGGAGCTGCATCTACCGGTTATGGAAAGGGTATTAACACTCTGTGACTCACTTGGGTAGTGGTGTCACAAACTGTACATATGTTTGGTGCTTTGTTGAGTTTAGACAGTATTTCTTTACAAATATAAAACTAATTTGAAAACATTAAAATGAATTCTCAAATGTTGTGTTACAGAATGAAGGGCATATAAGAGCAATGGATAGTGATGACTATGAAGATGTTTTAAAAAGTAAAATTGCAGGGGAAAGTACTTGGGAGGTGAGTCCAGAATATTTAAAGGGAGTATTAAAAAATGTTCAATATGAAAGTATTTAAATTCATGCATATTGTTTTCAAATTTAAAAAGCAACTCTTTAAAATGCCTAAATGAATAACCTGGTGTGCAGACCGTTTTAATTAATATGTGGATATGAGTTTGCAGCTCATGAAAAAAATGATGCATATAATATAATAATGTCACAGCTGAACAGAGTAAACTCTGGCCATTGTCATAAATACTAATATATGTTGCAATATATGTTTCTTATTTTTTTTATTACTAGGAGCTGGGTGTTTAGCCTTTGGCTATATTGATAATTGCTCATTAATCTATTAATATATTTCAACAAACACTATTTGTAGGTCATTTTTTCCCATGGCTACAACATATTTCCACAAGAGGGCACTATAAAATCACAAACAAGCATTCTGTAAAGGGGAAGATAGTATATTGTGTACTTAAGCACAAATTTTTTTACGTGACTCACAGTTTTCACAAATCAAAAGGAATGAAATCATAGCTTGTGTGTTGAACCGCTGGTATCACATTGACTATTTTCATATAATAAACCATTGCCTCCTACTAGAAATTTTCCATTTCTAGTAAATGTATTACAGTTTTAATGTGCACTTGCAAATGACTTATGGCTTAAAGTCTCTAGTGTTTACTACTGGGCTTTTGTATGGATTGCATTATCTAGATCACTTAGAAGAATAATGCAATGAGCAGCTTTTTCTATTCTGAATTACATTTATCTCTATTCAGTACCAAAGTTCATTGGATTGGCGTTAATGTGAACAGTGCAATTAGATGACATTAATTACTAGAATAAAAAACTGCATTTAAGGTGCATTAAAAAGCAATTTGTAGCTAGCACATTTTGTGCCTATGAAGTATTCATCAACAAGAATTGAAATACATTATTTAAAATACTGTAATATATTGCATTAAAATATTACCAAAACTGCTCTAAATAAATAGAAAATGTGTACTATTGGTTAATGTAGGTCTGCCCAGTGGTGTCTGCAGCTTTCATATTATAAATTATAAAACGCTACATATACTCTGCTGGGCTACCAAGCACCAGGCTGCAAGAAATTGGTTGGTGTGCAGTAGTATACTATTGGACTATATATATATATATATATATATAATCTGCGTTAGACATGCATTTTAACTACATATGATTTCAAAATGATAGCTGAACTGGCAATTATTTTTCATTCTTTAATAATAGCTCCTGCTGCCCATATATTTAAAATTATTAGACCCTGCTGCCAATATATAAAAATATTGTACCCTGCTACCAACACGCATTCCTTGGTCCCCCTTCACGCTCCCTAGCATGCAATTACTCCTTCTGCTACCTCACCAAAAAAAATTGCCACACTGACTGCAGATTAGGGGAAAACTGTGAGAGTCATTGCAGTCTTCCCTCCTTCTAACCCTGCCATGATATTTAGAGGTCCTCTCCCCCGTAATCATCTGCAGTCCCTTTGTCCCCTTAATCCTTAAGCCACACCTCTCTTTTACTTACTCCCTGTAGTTAAGGTATAAATCAAATAAACAACACGTCACCAGCACTTGCACGTGTAGATCAAGTGAATTGGACATTCAAACCCTGTATTTACAGGTATACCTAAATGTATGGAAACATAGCATAGCAGGTATACATATACAGAATAACACACAGACTCAGCTTTGCATGTATGAATCGATGGAAATTTGCATGTGAACTCAGCATTGAAAGTATAGATTAAATAAACAGAATCAGACATACAAATCCTGTGTTTGCAGGTACACA
The DNA here is from genome assembly GCF_027358695.1 of Spea bombifrons. Classification (NCBI taxonomy): domain Eukaryota; kingdom Metazoa; phylum Chordata; class Amphibia; order Anura; family Pelobatidae; genus Spea; species Spea bombifrons. The sequence goes on from NC_071091.1 coordinate 40,843,576, forward strand.
ATAATAATGTAAGGAAATATCACATAGCAGGTATAGATCAACAACACACAAACTCAGCACTGCAGATATAGATCAAATAAACAACACATGGAAACAGCACTGCAGGTATTGATCAACTAAATAAGACATACGAACCCTGTATTTGCAGGTATACATAAATAATGTATGAAATATAGCATAGCAGATATGCATCAACAGAATAACACACAAACCCAGCTTTGCAGGTATAGCTCAATTGAACTTTACATAACAACTCAGCATTAAATGTATAGATAAAAAAAACAAACATACCTAAATTACTGGCATAGATCACGGGTTGTACACTCCAAAAGTCGGCCATGGCGTCCACAGAACCTGATCAGCACCCAGATTACACACATAGGACATGCCATCTTTGTCCCCACACAGCCCAACCTGAGCCACCTTTGTCCCCAAACAGCCCAGAGTAAGACATCTTTGTTCCTAAACAGCCTGTCCTGTGCCATCTTTGTCCCATAAACACCCTGTCTGAGCCATCTTGGTCCCCAAAGCTCAAACACCCTGCATGTGCCATCTTTGCCTTTCCACAAATCAATTACCGTATTTGCACAATTATAAGATGACTCTGATTATAAGACGACCCCCCAAAATGTTAATATTAATTTGGGGGTGGCCCTGAATATAAGACTACCTTATAGGAAAAATGTTTTTACTAATAAATATTAATATTCACATATTTCACTATTTCACTTTTTATCATATTTAATAAAACTATGATTGATTTTTTTTGTTTTTATTTCCTTTTATTTGCCACTCTGCCCCAGTTATGCACATCTGCCCCCCAGAAATGCCTTATACTCCATTTATGCCATTCTGCCTCCCTAATAAGCCACTCTGCCCCAGATATGCCTTTTAAACCCCTATATGCCACTCTGCCTCCCTGACATGCATTTTAATCCCCTATTTGCCATGCTCCCCCCAGATATGCCTTATACCCACTATATGCCACCCTGCCTCCCTGATATGCCTTTTAACCACCTATATGCCACTTTGCCTCCAGAAAACCATTTACCCCTCCATGCCAGTCTTAATCCCCCCGACTTGCCAGTGCATCCCTTTACTTGTTGTGACCCATGCTTCAGACTCCCTCGTGTCTAGTGGGGCACCCTGTGCGATGCCCCGCTTCTGCTGGCTAGTACTTCCGCTGAGGCTTCTATGACTGAGCACCGGCATCACATGACCTTCCAGTGCTCTACCATAGATGCCCCGGTGCAAGTGCCGGCAGCAGCAGAGGTTGTCTGTGTGCATTCCGCAAACATTCTATGGCTGTGGGGGATCTGGATCTTAGTCTTGTGGTCAGACCTCTATTTGAGGTCTGATTAGAAGATGACCTCGAATATAAGACAAGGGATCTTTTTCAGAGCTCTGGAAAAAACCTTGTCTTATAATCGAGCAAATACGGTATATGTTTATGATACACACAAACACTTATACACACTAATTCACACAATCATTCATTCTCTCATTCACACAAATCATTTACACATTCATTAATGCATTCACACAAATCATTCAACCAATTCATCCACGCATTACCGTATTTCCCCATGTATAAGACGCTTCCATGTATAAGACGCACCTTAATTTGGGGGCCCGAAATTTGAAAAGAAAATGTATTACATAGTTATTAAACAAGTTTTATTTATCATAAAATTCATACTCATCATCCTCATCACTCCCATCCATTAACTACCCCTAAATTAACCCTAAAGACCCCATCAACCATAACTGCCCCTAAATTAACCCTAAAAACCGTGGTGTTTGTGGAGCAGAGTTAATTACAAACACCACGTGAACACCTGTTGCAATACACAGACAAACAAACATCCTCACACATACCTTTAGTTGCCATGTACAATCCTGCCATAGAAGAAATCTGAAAAATCATCAAGGATCTGCAGCCAATGCTAGCAGAGGATGAGGTGTTAAAAGAAATTTTCCCTGAACCCCCCATCATGTCCTTCAGACAACCAGCTAATCTTAAGCAAAAGCTGGTTAGTAGGAAACTACATACTGATACAACACACACAGATAATGGAACCAAACCATGCACACTTGTGTGGGTGACCCAATCAACACACAACCCCCTTTCCTGAAGCTGTCTGTGGCAGCTGAAAACGCAATTGCTGGTTTGCCGGCAGTCGCGTTTTCAGCCTACAGAATCACTCCGTGGGAGTGATCACAGGCTCGGGGTGGCTGTGCTGGTTTGCCCAAACACCTAGGCGCTAGGGATTTGTCGAGCCCTGCATTTGAGACGAAGTGTTTTTGGAAAACTTTACTGTTAAATTTAGATATACTTAGGTAACATTTGTGTAAATATTTTAGTTTCCCTGATAATTATATGTTTACAGATATACATATTCAGGCAATAAATTCCATTTCTTGCTGTTATCGTTCATACTAAATTTGGGGCTTTTTTTTAAACCTCCCCGCGCGTGTGTCAGTTACCTGGAGAGCGCATGGCACCAGGATTGATCCATGGAGGCCTGACTGTCAGGCCCCATCCGGGCTGCGGAGCCACACGTCTTTATTTTACCTTGCCTTGCTATAGTTTCTCTAGTCTTGCTACGGTTTTCCTGCCTTTGCAGTACTCCATTCCTGGATGTCCCTATGTTCTGTCCTGTACCTCTGATTCCTTGCTTCCAGTCTTGCTCTTTGCTTTAGCTCTGTTTCCTTTATAAGGTGTGCTCCACCTGTGTGTTCTGTTTGTCCCAGTGTGCAGTCTACAGGTTTGTCTCTCATTGCTATGTGTCTGGGTTTCATGTTTAGTTTGTTTAGTATCACTGTCAGCAGGGATTAGCGTTAGGACCCCGGCAGCGGGGTGTCCTGTCTTGTATCCCCGGGAGCGGGGTGTCCTGTCTTGTATCCCCGGCAGCGGGGTGTCTTGTCTTGTATCCCCGGCAGCGGGGTGTCTTGTCTTGTATCCCGGGCAGCGGGGTGTCTTGTCTTGTATCCCCGGCAGCGGGGTGTCTTGTCTTGTATCCCCGGCAGCGGGGTGTCTTGTATCCCTGGCAGCGGGGTGTCTTGTCTTGTATCCCCGGCAGCGGGGTGTCTTGTCTTGTATCCCCGGCAGCGGGGTGTCCTGTCTTGCATCCCCGGCAGCGGGGTGTCCTGTCTTGTATCCCCGGCAGCGGGGTGTTCCTTGCCTTGTTCCCTGTTCTTTGTTGTGGCCTGTATTTATGTCTTGTCTGGTTCTGTTTCTTGCTTGGTCTCTCTGTTCCTTGCTATGTCCCCCTTGTGCTCCCTGTCCCCCTTGCTTGTTATGTTTCTGCTATATCCTTTGCTTAGCTTCCATACTCCCAGCCTGCAGCATCCTGCACGTGATTCTAGTGATATGTTTCATGCCTGCTCCAGGGTGCCTGCAGGATATCACTTTTTCCTTTTGGATTACATCTGCTGCTATGTCAGGGCGCTGGTATGTGGCTGCAAAACCCTAGGTGCTTATCACCTGGGTGAGTGTGGTCGCCCTGCAACCAGGCCCTGTCCAACTCCGCTACTGCACTGTAACTCCTGCTCACAATCTTTGGGCGCACTGGGTCCTTTCAGTTATCCGTATGGACCTGGTTTCGTGACACTGACCTCACCACTTACAGGATTTAAAGTCTCTGGTGTCCTGGTCCAGATACCACTCTACATCTTAAGAAGTCTATTGGAGTACATGCCTTGATGGGTTAGTACTGTTTTGGTGGCAAACAGCCAGACATACTACTTCCATGATGCTGACATTTGGAACCTTGAAGCAAAAGGGCTACAGCAGGAGAAGACAACACCGGGTGCCACTCCTGTCAGCTAAGAGCAGGAAACTGAGGCTACAATTTGCACAAAATTGGACAGTGGAAGACTGGAAGAACGATGCCTGGTCTGATGAGTCTTGATTCCACCTGTGACATTCAGGTGGCAGTGTCAAAATTTGGCGTAAACATGAAAGCATGGATCCATCCTGCTTTGTATCAACAGTTCAGGCTGGTGTGGGGAATTAGTACCAGTGGGGCATTGTTTAAGCGTGACAGCCTACCTAAGTATTTTTGATGACCATGTCCATCCTTTAAGGCCACAGTGGTCAATAACTTACTGTTCAAATGATTTTACTCTACAATTGAAGAGTTATTAGACCCTGCAGCTCTCTCCAAGTCCTATTAAAACCAGTGATGGCAGGGATTATCGACAGCTTTCTCATTAAATATATATTGCCAAGTGAATACACCATGCACAACGTTAACCTGCACCATTGTGCAATGCTTTATAGATTGTAAACCTGTTTGAGCAGAACTCTCCTTTGTTAGTAAAACACAATTCGTGTTAACCCACATATAGTATATACTAAATAATAAAAATATTCACGTTTCAGTTTTGTGAGAGAAATTGTTATCGCAACCCTCAATTTTCTTGGGTTCAACCTCTCATAAAGCACGCATGTGATAAGTGGTTGGCTAAGTGGACCCCAGGAACGACCACGTAACTCATAGAGTGGAAAAAAAAATATTTGATGTAGTGGGATTGTTGATTGGCTCCTGAGGTGAATGGCAGCTATGTTCCCTTTATGCAGCGGAAGTCTTGCACGTTTACTATACATATAAGACTTCAATTACAGAGAGATGCCTCACCTTTGCAGTCAAAAGCAAAGCTCCTTCTACAGTAAAGAGAGAATATGACAGAGAATATGTCAAGCATGATCAGCAGCTTCAAATAAAAAAAAAATTAATCCAGTCACTGCTAGCATGCAGGAATTTGTGACATCACTGGAGCCCCCCTCAAATAGAACAAATTGTAAAGCAAAAAACAAAAAAATATATACACAATAATTTCTTTAAATATTCTTGTGAGATGATTTGTTCTACAGTTTAATTTTCATTTTATTTTTGGAATATCTTCATATCAAAATTCTATTACTAAAACAAAATGCTAATGACCATACATCTCAAGGTATGGGGTCTTCTCAAGGTATGCTACCCGGAGCTCTCCCTCTTTTGAGGAAGTGTTCTGTGGGGCAAAGCCAAGCTGTGTATTGTGGCAAGGCTATCTCTACACAAGGGCAGGATAGCCCCAGAGAGCCTATAATTGGCTGATCGTAGGAATGGAAATAGGCATGAGGGGCATGCCCAGAGAAATAGAGAAGTGATCCAGATACTTCTCCTGTTAGTGAGTAATCTGGTGTTACAGGAATTTAAATAATTACATTTATTTACTGGCAAGTGTATATTTAAAGTTGTAAGACACAAGACCTTCTGATATCCTTGTTAGGGTTGTTTTCTTGTTTATTAGCAATGAAGTCTGATAATCTAATTTTAATTTTAGGAAGTTTCAACAACACCAAGTTCACCTTCTGTGAAGTCACCTCCTGTAGCACTGGGCACCTCACTTTCTCTTAGTAACATTTGTGGGATTGATGCTTTGCCAGAGGTAAAAAAGCGTCGGGCCCCTCCCCCTCCAAGAGTGGCTTCTCAAGAGACAATTATTGCAAAATCCCTTGAAGAGAAGGAAGAAGACCAGGTAAACATAATCCTGAACATTAAATAAGTAATTGCAGATTATGCATTTTGTATTAAAAAAAATCCTATTATTTTGTTGTATTTCATGATTTGTTAACCGTTCATGAGATTTTGTCCTAAAAGTGATGGGTTTGAAAGTAAGTTGAGTAGATTTTTTAAAAGAAATCCGGGGACATTATCTTTAATTGGCAAAGGGTAAAAAAAAATATTTTATAAGCATTTTTTTCCCAACTATATATCCAGTGTGTTTGGTATGTGTTTATGAAGTGATTGTATGACATATACTTTATTTCTCACATTTTGTCCATGAGATAAAAAATAACTTTGGGCAAATTAAGAGCATCACGGGCCTGGTACTGAGGATTAAAATAAACTCCTCGCCCTCGATGTGTACTGGATAAAGATGACATCAGTGCTCGGCAGATAATATAGGATAGAATCCTATGTAATGGGATTGGGAGTACATCAGTACACTAAAAAAAAAGTCATCATACAAGCAGGGGCGGGCTGGGCCGGGGGGCAGGGGGGCAATTGCCCCCCAGGCCGCCCTGAATCTACGTTAAACGGCCGCGCGGCCGCCCATTTGAGCGGCTGATCCGGCCACACCAGGGCCGCCTTTAACGACCGCAGCATCCGCGGTAGGCCGGTCGAACTGTCCGGCACACCGAAATGCCATTGCAGCCGATGTGGCTGTGACTCTTAAAGCGGCCAGCGTGTCTTACGGACGCTTTAAGAGTCACAGCCACATCGGCTGCAATGGTTAATCATTAAGCGGCCGTAAGACACGCTGGCCGCTTTAAAATCATCAAGCGGCCAGTGTGCCTGCACGGTGCCGCCCAGTGTCCTGTGTGACTCTGCCCCCTTGAGCAGCACGTCACATCGTCAATGTGATGGGCCGCTCAAGGGGGCGGAGTCACACGGAACAGCTCCTCGTGACAGCTAGAAGAGCACGTTGGAGCACAGCAGCAGTGAAGGATGCGGCAAAAAACGTAAGTATTAAAAAAATTAAAAAAATACACTTTTGCTGCTGCAGCTAATGAAAAAAGTAAGGATACTTAACCATATCATTTCTGCCAATTAAAAAAAAATAGTTGGGGTAATAGCCAATATTCAAAGGGGGGGGGCTGCATTGGGACAACAATTAAAATGCAAAATGGGGTGGCTAGGGGGTATACGTACACAAAAGGGTGGTTGGGGCACCACATAAATCAATACACAAAGGTGGGGGGTGGGGGGCTGGGTTCAAATTACATAGGTCAGTCATTAACAATGCAAAGGGGGGCATCAATACACAAGGGAGGGGGCTGGCTGGGGACATCACATAAATCAATACACAAGGGTGTTGGGGCATAATGTACAAAGGGGGCTGGCTGTGGGCACAAATCCACATGGGGCAATACACAAGGGGCATAATGTACAAAGGGGTCTGGCTGGGGGCACAAATCCACATGGGGCAATACAGAAGGGTGTGGGGGGAAATACATGAAAACCAAAGGGGGGGCTGGCTGGGCATCAATACACAAGGGGGAAAAACAAACAACACACTGGTTGTATTTTGGATGTGGGTGTCAGTGTCGCAGAGCCTGTCCTGGTGTGTGTGTGTTTGGATATCTGTGTGGCAGAGCCTGTCCTGGTGTCTGTGTGTTTGGCTGTCTGTGTGGCAGAGCCTGTCCTGGTGTGTGTGTGTGTGTGTGTGTGTTTGGGTGTCGGTGTGGCAGAGCCTGTCCTGGTGTGTGTTTGGATGTTGATGTGGCAGAGCCTGTCCTGGTGTGTGTGTGTTTGGGTGTCAGTGTGGCAGAGCCTGTCCTGGTGTGTGTGCCTGGGTGTCGGTGTGGCAGAGCCTGTCCTGGTGTGTGTGTCTGGGTGTCGGTGTTGCAGAGCTTGTACTGGTGTGTGTGTTTGGATATCAGTGTGGCAGAGCCTGTCCTGGTGTCTGTGTGTTTGGCTGTCTGTGTGGCAGAGCCTGTCCTGATGTGTGTGTGTTTGGGTGTCGGTGTGGCAGAGCCTGTCCTGGTGTGTGTTTGGATGTTGATGTGGCAGAGCCTGTCCTGGTGTCTGTGTGTTTGGCTGTCTGTATGGCAGGGCCTGTCCTGGTGTTTGTGCCTGGGTGTCGGTGTGGCAGAGCCTGCCCTGGTGTGTGTCTGGGTGTCGGTGTTGCAGAGCTTGTACTGGTGTGTGTGTTTGGGTGTCGGTGTTGCAGAGCTTCTACTGGTGTCAGGGCAGGCTGTTTGGGGACAAAATTGGCTCACCCTGGGCTGTTTGGGGATAAAGTTGGCTCACTCTGGACTGTAATTTGTTAATGTTATCTTGGTGCTGGTCGAGTTCTATGTGGGCAGTGTGGACACCAGGGCTGGCTTTGGGTGTGTGCATCCTGTGATCTATGCCTGTAATTTAAGGGTTTTTATCTATACCTTTAATGCTTAGTTGTTATGTGATTTCCAGTTGATCTTTACCTGCAAAGCTGGATTTGTGTGTTATTCTACTATGCTATGTTTGCATACATTGTTTATGTATACCTGCAAATACAGAGTTTGTATTTCTTATTCAGTTGATCTATACATGCACGTGCTGTTTACATGTGTTGTTTATTTGATCTATACCTGAACTACCGGGAGTAAGTAAAACAGAGGTGTGGCTTAGTGAACGAGGGACTCTGGGGATAATTACAGGCAGGGGCCCAAGGAAATGCCTAGGGTCCAATTCTTCCATATTTAAATTTTATTTTGTTACAAAGATTAGCTGTTTTTAAATGTATTAAACATATTTTTTTTTACTCCCAGTCCCATCACATTACATCAATATGCGTTAGAAAATCAGGAAAAGATGGGCATGTATAGTGGGCTGATTCGGTGGCGCAACGGGCCACTTGACTAGACTTGCCCCCCAGGCCTTAGGCTGCCAGCCCTCCCCTGCATACAAGTGACACGGTTAGCCACAATTTAGTGCTACTAACCCTTTTGAATAAAATATGCAGATTGAAATAAAGTAAACAACACAAAACCTTCACTTTTCCTTTCACTGATTTCTGGGCCTAGAAAGTTTTGTCCTCTGAAGTGACTACAAATTCAGGAGGGAGTTTTACCTCTGGATAAATAAAAATTACATAGTTCTATTTATTCCTACAGTAAGTAAAGTGCCAGGAAACAGATGACCAAATACACACACCAGGACAGGCTCTGCCACACCGACACCCAGACACACATACACCAGGATAGGCGCTGCCACACCGACACCCAAACACACACACATACACCAGGATATATTGGTACATAGTAACCAGGCAACAACACAAAATGTAACAAAATATATTTTATATTTAGCTTAAGTATGGCTTCATGCGAGATTCTGCCCCTGCCTTTTGGTTTAAACACTTTTCTCAATTCATTGGTACTTGGAAAAAAATATTTATCCAATTTGTGGTGAGACCAGAATGAAAATTTTTTTTTGCCAGTATGGGAGTGTATATATGTATTACTGTGACATCTTAAAGTCCCAGGGAGATGTCTCATTTAGATTTTGTGCACAGATGAGTTGCAAATTATGTATGGGTGCCTGTGGTGGAACATTTGAAGAGCAGGGTTGGCCAATGCTCCAACACCAGTTTTTGACACTGGATGTCAGCAGAATTGTATAGCTAAAGACGTGTACAACTGGGAGCTAGGCTTTTTTTCCCCATGATTTTATTTATTTATTTTGCCCTGCTCATCTTTTTTTGCTACAGTGAAAAGAGTGTTTTAAAATGTCCTTTCTCTGTTAAAACTTTCATGCAGCTTATTGGGAATATACACTTGTTTTTCTCTGTGGCTCCCCTTTGTGTGTAATCCTCTTTCTGTTCCCTTAATTATTATTCCTGGACATGCAAGTGATTGGGATTTTGCATTTTTGTCTTGGTAGTGATGTGGCTCTCTGTTGTGTAAATTTGTAGGGAACAAAAACCACCCAAAACAAAACACTTCTCTCAGGTTGCATGCTATTTGGGTTACGGCAGGCCCTGCAAAACTAAGAGCACTTTTTAACTCCTTAATGACGATTGATGTGCCTTGCACGTCATGGGATTAAATGAGCGTAGAAAGCAATCAATTATTGTTTTCTTCACTTAGCTAGTGTTGCTGCAATGCAAAGTGGCATCCAGCAGCACCAAAAAAATGTAGGGGCCCCGTATGATCACTCCTAGGAGTGGTCATATTCAACATAATGAAAGGCTATGTGCCTTTCAATTATGGTGGCTAGAAAAAGTACCTAAGCTCAGCAAGTGTTGCCGAAATGCCTCTATATAGATGGATTCAGCAAGACAAAAAAAAATGTCAGGGACCCAGGGGCAGGCTGGGCAGGGGGGCAACTGCCCCCCAGGCCGCCCGAAATCTAATCTAAACGGCCGCTGGGTGCTGATGCCGCCGGCCGGCGCTACTTTAATACTTTTTTTTTCTTTAAAAAAGCACCAAAACACATGCTGCCACCCCCCCCCCCCAGATATGCTGCCACTGTCCTCCTCCCCCCACCCGGAGATATGCTTCCATTGTCCTCCTCCCCCCACCCCGAGATATGCTGCCACTGTCCTCCTCCTCCTCCCCCCCGATTTATGCTGCCACTGTCGTCCTCCTCCTCCCCCCCCAGATATGCTGCCACTGTCCTCCTCCCCCACCCCGAGATATGCTGCCACTGTCCTCCTCCCCCCACCCCGAGATATGCTGCCACTGTCCTCCTCCTCCCCCTCCCCGAGATATGCTGACACTATGCCCCCCCCGACTTACCAGAGCAGACTCCCGGGTGTCTTGCGGGGCCGGCGGGGGACATCTACGCAATACGCGTATACAACTTCCGGTGCCGGCACCGGAAGTTGTATACGCGTATTGCGTAGATGTCCCCCGCCTACCCGCAAGACACCCGAGAGTCTTCTCCGGTAAGTCTTGGGGGCAGAGGTAAAACGTCCGCACGATGACCGTCCACACGATGCGCTTAGACAACCTCCCCTGCCGGCACCCCCCCCGTGGAAAGTGTCCCGGGCATGTCCCGGGCATCGGGCGCTAGACCCCGAATATAGGCCGCACACCCCCACTTTAAAGACTTAAAATGGGGGGGGAAAGTGCGGCCTATATTCGAGCCAATACGGTACATAGAAAACAGTCTGTTGCTACCAGGGGATGGAGGTCTAGACGAAACCCCCGAAAAGTGGAAGTAGAAGGTTAGTAAACCAATTTATTTTTGTACAAGCTATAATAATATTTTTTTTGTATTCGTTACAAACAAAAAAAATAGGTATGTGTGTGTGTATGTAAATGTGTCCTCAGTGTCCCTTCTGTCCCCAATCTGCCCCCCCATGTCATTGCTGTCCCCATTCAGCTCCCCAGTGTCGCCTCTGTCCCCAATCAGCCCCTCCCAGTGTCACCTCTGTCCCCTTTCGACCCCCCATGTCATTGCTGTCCCCATTCAGCTCCCCAGTGTCATCTCTGTTCCCAATCAGCCCCTCCCAGTGTCATCTCTGTCCCCAATCAGACCCTCCCAGTGTCGCCTCTGTCCCCCTTCAGCCCCCGTGTCATTGCTGTCCCCATTCAGCTCTTCAGTGTCAGCTCTGTCCCCAATCAGCCCACTTTAAGGTATGATCCTGGTAGGGTACTCATATTAGCCTTTACAATTTTCCTGCTGCTGTGTACTATACTTCCCAGAATCCTCAGCCAGGATCATGGGGGGCATTTAACTGGCTGAGCATCAGGGGGACATTAGGTTTTGCTTTTTTTTTACCATCCTTTGTTGCTATTAAACTTACTTATGTTGAACCACATTTGAATCATATTTGTATTTTTATAATGAATATGCGTTCAGGAAAAGATGGGCATGTATGGTGGGCTGATTCGTGGCACAACGGGCCACTTCATTTGACTTGCCCCCCAGGCCTTAGGCTGCCAGCCCTCCCCTGCAGGGACCCCTGACCCCAGGGATCGCTCTTAGGACATGCTGCCTCTAACAAGATGGTGGCACCCATTCAAGTCTCTCTGGAGAACCCAGCTCACTAATCACTATGTGAATTGTGAAATGAAATGAAAAAATATATATATATAAAAAAATTGAATGTGTGAAAAAAGTTAAGATATAAAAATGTGATAAAATTTAAAAATAAAATACCCAAATGTTATCACATGACATCATAAGGGGAGAAATCCAGTTTAACCCCTTCAGGACCAGGTTTTTTGTTACTAAGGTTGCACTAAAAGACCGTTTTTGTGTTTTTGCTATGTCTTTCTTCAACTGTAAATTCTCTCTTCTCAATTAGTGCACCCACACAAATCATATATGAATGACACCGATTGCTGTTTCTAAACAAGATGTGGTATCCTGGTAGTTGCGCCCCAATAGTAGCCAGAAAAAGAAAAACTGCTCAACAAAAGTATATATTTTTTGTAAGATGACATCCCAAAGTGTTTTACTTGGGGCATTTTAACACTTTTTATTTAACCATTTTAGTGCCAGTCTGTCCTAAACATTGCAGTAAAATTTTATTTTTTTCATTTTTAACAAACCCATTCAATCCGAACACAGTATTTCAGTATTTTCAAATAAATAAATGAGCAAGTCCTAAAATTGACGATGTATCTTCCCAAAAAATTCTTGCATTAAAACAGTTAAAATGCCAGCATTTGAAATACCCTGGGGTGTCTAGTTTTCAAATATGATTTTATGGGGCAAATTTATGGGCACAGGATCACTAGATGTAAAAAAAAAAATGCTCACCTCCCAAATGTGACCTTTAGCCCCCAAACAACCAGGCAAACCTATGCATGGCTAGTATTGCTATACTCAGGGAATGTTGCTGAACACATCTTGGCTTTCAGCTGTGGCATATACCAGGAGCTGTAGATTTATACCTAAAGAAGAATGTGTGTGAACCCCCCCCCCCCCACACACACACACAGAATACTACTGCAAACTTTGACAAAGGCTTGTGGTAAACTGTGTGTATGGAAAGATTTAAAATACCAGCATTTCAAATACCCTGGTATGTCTAGCTTTTAAAAATATATGGTTTGATGGAGAAAATGAATTGGCAGCTTCAGCAATGTCCCAAATAACACATGGGAGCAGGATGACCACCTGTTAAAATTCCAGTTTGAAGAATGCGCTGTTCTGAAATGTGGCATTTTAGCTCCCAAACAACCTGATAAACCCATGCATGGGTGGCATCACTGTACTCAGAAAATGTTACTGAACACATATTGAGGTGACATATGAAGTAAAGTGCGTGTGGGGAAAAAACTAACACAAACTTGTAGTATAATTAGTTCACGGAAAGTGTTAAAATAGTAGCATTTGAAATACCCTGTGTGTCACGGTGCCGTCCGGAGCGCATCGCCAGGGTGCTTGCGGTGTCGCGCTCCCATTTGGAGCCCCTCGCCCGAGTACCCACTGCATCGTGGTCCCGTCCGGAGCCTGTCGCCAGGATTCCTGTTGCCAACCATTGTATGTATTCTGACCTTGTTGACCTCTCTGCTCCTGACCCGGATTGCCTGACCATTCGCTGCCTGATACCCGGTACAGACCCTTGCTTGTATAGTGACCTCGTTGACGTCTCTGCTCCTGACCCGGATTGCCTAACCATTCTCTTTCTAAGCGGAAAGTACTATCTGTTGCTCTGTGCTGTCAACTCCGCTCCTTCCCAGGAGTCATCCATACCTGTTGGGCACACTAAAGCGACTGATACCTTATTCCCTGCATCCTGGTTTCCTCGCCTGTTCAAACGTATTATAACAACTGAGCCCTTATGGAAACCGCAGGGTTAGCTGAAGCTGTGACTGCTCTAGCCCAGCTGATGGCGACATTCACTCAGTCCTTACATGAAGTCCAAAGACTTTCATAACCTCGTGTCAGATCTTGTTTGACCTCAAACCGAGAACCTATACCACAGATTGTATCAAGATCCACACAGTCATCTCGCTATTGTCCGAGGAACCACAACTCTGGGCCCATCACCTGCTCCGTAGCAACAGCCCTGTACTAGAAACGTGGACTTCCTTCCGGCAGGCCATGGATGCCCTATACGATGAACCGTTCAGGACCACTTCCAATACAAGTGCATTAAGGGTCATTCGTCAAAGCAAAAGACCGGTGGAAGACTACATAGTGGAATTTCAGCGTGTCTCCGTAGAGACAACATGGAACTGCATGACCAGTTCCGGTTGGGTCTGTCGGATTCTATACGTGATGAACTTGCCCGCTCTGCTATCCCGTCCTCCTTGGAGGACTTCGCCAGGTTGTGCATACAGATCGACAGGAGGTTACAGGAGAGAACAGCCGAACGATTATCATCTTCTTCTCATGCTTGGTCCACCACCAGACCACAAACCAAAACCACTCCCAAAGAAACCACAGAGGAACCTATGCAGATAGGACTCATCCGAGGTCTTTTGTCGGGTGCCGAGAAGGAACAACGTCGGTCTCTTGATCTCTGTCTATATTGTGGCACTAAGGGCCACTATGCCAATGAGTGTCGAAACAGGAGACGACCATCCAGGGGTAAGCTACCCCCATTGTCTATTCCTGCCACCCATGGTGTTTCTCCACCTTCACCCCATCATGTGTCCCTCTCCATTTCATTGCAGCAGAAAGGGGGATTCCGTCGCTCTAGCAGTGATGATTGACTCTGGAGCCAGCAGTAACATGCTCAACATCAGCTTAATCCAGCAGTACGGCATACCCGTCCAGAAGAAGACGACACCTCTACTGCTGCAGTTAGTGGACGGACGCCCTCTATGGTCCAGTCCTATCACCACAGAGACATTACCTCTACGCATGCACATCAACCCTGATCACACGGAGGACATATCGTTCGACATGATTCCCTCTCCTGTGTTCCTTGTTATCTTGGGGCTTCCTTGGTTACGGACCCAAAGCCCTAACATTCATTGGAACTCCTGTTCTGTGACATTCCTCTCCAATAAATGCACTCATTCAAACAAGCCACCTCTGTCCATCAATGTAGCACACGACTATAGCTCCCTTCCAATCCCCACGATTCCGAGCCATTACAGCCTATTTGCCGTTGTGTTCGAGAAAAAAGCAGCCAATCGAATTCAGCCACATAGGGAATACGACTGTCCGACTGACTTGTTTCCAGGTTCCCCTATCCCATTCGGCCGCTTGCATCCTATGTCAGAACCTGAACTCGTCACTCTAAAGGACTAAAGGCTTCATCAGAACTTCCACCTCCCCTGCTGGAGCAAGGATATTCTTCATTCCCAAGAAGGACGGCGTGTTACGTCCTTGCGTTGACTACAGGGAGCTGAATAACCCTCGGTGCAAGTGATGTTGCAGAGTGCCACTGTGAGTGTTTCAAATTAGAATAAGTAGGGATGAGTCTGACAGAACCAGGTAGGGGCAAAATACGCACGGGTAAAACTGTAGAGACACAAGTGGAAAACATTAAATTCTTACTTAAGAATTTCTTTTCCTTGTCACTTCCCATAGCATAGGAGATTGCTCCGCCTATCCGAATAACCCTTTCCTTAGTGAATACAAAAGACCAAAATATGGAACAAAAAAAAGCTTTATTATGGAGGGCAAAAAGTAGCATAGGAGATATACAAAAGACACTAGAGAGAGAGAGCGAAACAACGGACTTGTCTTTTCTACTGAACTTGGCATCATCCAGACCAGCAGGCTGCAGACGATAGTATTTGACAAAGGTATGAACACTTTTCCAAACAGCTTTGCAAATTTACTCGATTGTAGCTCCAGCAGCTTTAGCCCAAGATGTGGTGACCGCCCGAGTGGAATGAGCCTTGAGACCAGAGCGAGGTTCTTTACCAGCAGCCTTGTAGGCTTCAGCAATAGCAGAGATCAACCATTTAGCTATAGAGAACCTTGTTACGCTAAGACCTTTTCAAGCTCCAGAAATAGAAACAAAGACATTGGAAGATCTTCTCCATGGATCAGTCTTCTGTAGATATAAGTCCAAGCATTTGCGTACATCCAAGCAATGGAGCAGGTATTCCTTGTCTTTACTAGGTTGAGTTTAAAAAAAAAAAAAAAGGCGGGACAAGATCCTGCTTTAAATAAAAGGTGAGAGAAAGAAACTCCGGACGGGCACGCAAAACTACCCTACACGGAAAACATTGAGGATAAAGACTCAAAATAGAGAGAGAGACTGTGTGACGGGAACAACCTGTACCCCGACTGGGACTAGCAGGAATAGCATCGAAGACAGCAGGAAACATAGCAGGAACCTCAGCGACACTGTAGTATACAGAAGCAAAGCAATACAGTGCTTTACCGCCCTGACAAGGGCAGCACAGAGGCTTACCCCAATAACAAGACAGGACTCGTATTGACGTAAAACAGGAACTAACTTTGTCGAGGAAACAATCACCACCAGCCTCCAAGAGCCTTTCAATAGGCTGGCAGTGAGTTACGACCAGTATACATCACACCATCTGTAAAACGCAATATGCAGATGATATGCAAATTAGCTATAACAGAAAACCACACCAACTTACACAATCCTGCCATCAGAACCAATACTATTAATCAGACAGACTGGAGGAAAGGGGAACTGGGATCTAGAGGGCTCTGTCTCTCTCACTGTTGCCACCCTGTACCCCTATTCAGGTACAGGGTGACTTAAACATAAATCCAAGCAAGGGAACCAAATATTGCTCTGCAAGTAGTGGAAGTATGTAATGCAATCCAGGGGTCCACCGTCTATAATGGGAAATACAGCCTCCAGGCCCCCCCCCAAGTTCCAAGTCAGACTGGATCTCAGCTGTTCTTCTAGCCCAGTGGTTCTCAACCTTCCTAATGCCGCGACACTTTAATACAGTTCCTCATGTTGTGGTGACCCCCCAGCCATAAAATTATGTAATTATATATTGTGAAATGTGTTTTCTGATGGTCTTAGGCGACCCCTGTGAATGGGTCACGACCCACAGGTTGAGAACCGCTGTTCTAGCCAAAGTCAAAGCCACCAATAGGATAGTTTTCCAGGTGAGAAATTTGACCGGGATGTCTTCGAGGGACTCGAAAGGAGATGAAGCCAGGCTAGATGGAACTAAATTCAGGTTCCAGGAGGGCACTAGAGGCCTCCTGAATGGACAAAGTCTAGAGATGGCTTTCATAAAACTGCTTGTTTGATAGAGAGCTAAGAGCTGTCACATGAACCTTCAGGGTTGCTGGAGACAGACCTTTACGAAAACCTGCTTGTAGGAAATCTAAAATGTTTGGGTTTTGGTTTGAGTGGAGCACATGTCCTGCTTGCTCTCAAACTTCTTTGCGCACTCTACGGACAGACTGATTAACTCTCAAGGAGAAGGGGGTGGTTCTGGGGTTTATTCTTTCCTGCCCTATGCTACCGGGAGTAACGGGAAAGTGTGATAACATTTGAAGAGGAACACAAGTCATGAGCACAAAAAAAAGTGGATGGTTAAGAGACATTATTTGGCATAACTTTAAAGATATAGGAATCATGTACAATTAAGGCTCTGTATGTAAGGATCAGGGGTTTTATTCTGTGGGTATAGGAATTCAGTGGAGGGATTACCTCAATTTGGCAGCAGATAAAGAGCAAAGGGATGAACAGATTAGTCTGGCAGCGATATTATGGGTGGATTGGAGTGAATGAAAGATTCGAGAGTTCAGTAGGGAGTGGGAATAACAGACAGGATTTTATAAGGGAATTAACGTATTTGCTCGATTATAAGACAAGGTTTTTTTATGAGCAAAAGTCGAGGTCGTCTTATAATCAGACCTCAAATAGGTCTGACTATGAGACTAAGATCCAGATCCCCCGCAGCGCTGCAGAGGACCTGGATCCTCCTGTCGTATGCCCCCCATTTTACCCCCCCCCCCAATTTACCGGTGCGTCTGACTTCCTGGTGTGTAGTCGGGGCAGCGGTTAGACGTCTACACGATTCGTGTAGGCAACTTTCGCTGCAGCCGGAAGGAGGTGCGGGGAATTCTCTCTGATAGCCGGAGGGTGTATGCGCGATGGACGTAGACAACCCTCGCTGCTAACCGCACATCCTTCCGGCTGTAGCGGAAGTTGCCTGCGCGAATGGTATAGACGTCTACCCGCTGCCCTGACTACACACTAGGGACACGGAGAAGCACCGGTAAGTTTTTTGGGGGGAATGTTAAATGGGGGTTATAAGGCATTTCTGTAGGCAGAGTGCTCTATTATATGCCTTTTTAACCTCCTTAATGCCACTCTGCCTCCAGAAATGCCTTTTAACCCTATATGCCACTGTGCCCCATAATATGGCTTTTAACCCCCTAAATGCCAGAGTGGCATATAGGGGTATAAGGCATTTCTGGAGGCAGAGTGGCACATAGGGGGCTCAAAGTGATCAAAAGGCATATCATGGGGCGCCATGGCATATAGAGGGTTAAAAGGTATATCATGGGGCACAGTGGCATTTAGAGGGTTAAAATGCATATCATGGGGCACAGTGGCATATAGGGGATATAAGGCATTTCAGGGGCACAGTGGCAAGCCTGGGGGCAGATGTGCATAACTGGGGGGCAGGTTGGAAAATAAAAAGAAATAAAAACAAAAAATATATTTTTCTCAATCATAGCTTTTATAAAAAAAAAATAGTTTACATAGTTTACATGAATTAACATTTACTAGTAAAACTTTTTTCCTATAGAGTCGTCTTATATTCAGGCTTTTTCCTTTTTCCTAAATTAATATTCAGATTTTGGGAGTCGTAGAGGAGGGTGGCGTGATTTGTTGAGTGTGGGTGAAAGTAAGAATCTACTTGAGTCTAATGGAGAAGATTAGAGGCCTCAGTAGAGAAAAATAAAAGTTCCAGACGAAGAAACGCACAATTAGAAATGTAGGATGGGAGCCAAGAGAAAGCTAAGTAACAGGCCCATAATGAATGAACACTCATTGGCAATTGTGGTAAGCTCATATTTTACATAAGAGCATGTTTTAAGGAGTATTGAAACATACCTGTGAAAGATGGGAGACTGGTGGGTTAGTTAAGAGAAGGTTAAGCAGAGAAGATAATAAATGGAATATGGTCAGTTGGGCAGGTAGTGAGGTGAAAAGACAAGAGTATATCAGAAATGTTTTTAGAGCTGACAAGAACAGTAGCAGGATGCCAGACGCTAGGTAAATGTACTGATACTGGAACTTTCAAATTACCACTGAAGCTACTGATAAGGTTATTTGTGATGTAATTGATTGTGCTATTAGTGATGCAATTGCTCCACTGTTAGCCTGGCTCTGGGCAAAGCAAAAATCAAGAAAACAATTGCTGTGCTTTCAATAATAAACTCAGAGGAACTGAATGCACACTATATAACACAAATCAGTAGGAGTGGACATCTGCATAGTATGCCATAGGGTGAGCCTGACCAAAAAAAATTGTAGATAAATATTAACCACAAAGAAAAGATACTTTAGTAATTGTACAGCCAGTGAAAACTGGCTTAAGTATCTTTCAAAGAAGGATAATGAATTAAGAAGCAGAGTAAGTTTTGGTGGAATAAACATTTTTATAAACAATTGGTAGCCTAAAACAGAATCCTTTTAGGAAACTTGGGATAGATACAGTTGTGTTAAAAAGTTTGCATACCCTTGGAGAATTGGTAATATATGTACCATCTTTAAAGAAAACATGAGTAAGCAGGCAAAACAGATTTCTTTTATTTCCTATGGGATTCATATTCAGAATAGCACAATCATAAAACAAAACATAACAACAAAGAAAATAGTTCTTAATACTGTGTATTGCCCATTTAGCATCAATGACAGTGTGAAGTCTTTGGTAATAGCTGTCTATGAGGGTCCAAATTCTTGCAGGTGGTATAGCTGCCCATTCACCAGGGCAAAATGCCTCCAGTTCATGCAAAGTCTTTGGTCTTCTTGCATGAAACATTTGAGATCTCCCCAGAGTGGCTACATAATATTAAGGTCAGGAGGCTGTGATGGCCGCTCCAGGATCTTCACGGTTTTCTGCTGTAACCACTGGAGGGTCAATTTGGCCTTGTGCTTAGGGTCATTGTCATGGTTGAAAGCCCAAGGGTTTCCCAATGTGCAGCTTTCGTGCCTGATTGTCTGCCAGTATTTTCTGATAACTTGCTGCCATCAATTTTTACAAGATTTCTCTGTATCTTTAGAGCTCACACTCTCCCAAAACATCAGTGAGCCACCACCATGCTTCACAGTAGGGATGGTGTTCTTTTTCACTATAGGCCTTTGTTGACCCCTCTCCAAACATAGCACTTATGGTTGTGACCATAACGCTCTATGTTGGTCTTGTCACTCCAAATTCTGTGTACCAGAAGCTGTGAGGCATGTCAAGGTATTGTCGGGAATATTGTAACTTTTTTGTGGCATTGGCACAGTAAAAGCTTCTTTCTGGCAACTCGACCATGCAGCTCATTTTTGTTCAAGTATCATCATATTTTTATCCTTAAAACAACCACAATGTCTTTTTCCATAGCAGTCTGTATTTCTCCTGTGGTTTCCTGTGGGTTTTTCTTTGTATCCCAAACAATTCTTCTGGCATTTGTGGCTGAAATCTTTCTTGGTCTACCTGACCTTAGCTTGGTATCAAGAGATCCCAGAATTTTCCACTTCTTAATATGTGATTGGACAGTAGTGAGTGTTTTTTATAACCGTTTCCATCGTTATACATTTCCATTCCCTTGTAATGCAGGTCTTTTGCCTCCAATGACTCAGTATCTAGCCTGCTCAGTGCATCCACGTGAGAGCTAACAACCCCATTAATTATTTATACAAAGACACTGTACAAAGAGGCAATTTAAAAAGCCACAGGTGTGTAAAATTAACCTTTTGTTGCCATTTTCAATTTGTTGTGTCACCTTGTGTGTCTGTAACAAGGCCATGCGTTCAAGGGTATGCAAACTTTTGGTCAGGGTCATTTGGGTGATATATGTAATCATTATAATTTAAAAAGGAGCCAACAACTATGTGATAATAAATGGCTCCACATGATCACTAGCCTTAAATAAAGGACTGTGTTTTTTTTTTGCATGATTAGTCATATTTTCAAAATCATGCAATTCCATCCATTTCTGCCAGGGTATGCAAACCTTTAAGCACAACTGTACCAAGAAAAATGAGACTCCAGTTTATTTCCTACAAAGGAAGTTAAATGTTTTTGGTTCTTTTTCCTACAGGGAAGAACGTCAATTCCTTAACGGGTTTCCTAAAATGATAAGATGTTTGTGACTTTCTACTTATGTGTTATTGTTGCTAACAGGAAGCACTGAAATAGAAAAACACATTTTTATTTTTAGTAACTGAGACACACAGAAAAACAAGCTTAGCTCTTTGGGTGATAAAGTATGTGATCGCTTCTGGGATCTTTTCTCCCAAAGATTTATAGGCATAAATAAAAATGATGTGCATTTATTTAATAGGGTCTGTTTCATAAAAACATAAACCAAAACAAAATCCTAGCTCCTGCTTGAAGCAAGCTAACTAAACAAACTGTTTACTTAGTGTCTAGTTGGAAAGCTGGTCTGTTCCAACCCACAAAATATTAGCTCAAAGCCCTGAATGTAGGTTTTACCTCACAGCACAGTTCCATACAAAGGTTGCAACATCACAGTCCAGGTTTGTACTGAGATTTTTTTGTTTACAACCAGCCAGATGTCTGAAAAAGCCACTCTCACAACTTCAGATATTGAGTCAATATCTGACGTGTCTAGTGTTGCATCGCATACTGAGCCAATATCTGACGTGTCAGATGACCCTGACGCCCAGGTTTCACCTCCTAAAAGAAAGTGTATGCCTACTGACTATATTCGGGTGCAACAAAGTGACGCATATGAGATCCTTGTTATCCTTTGTTCAAAGTACCTCTCCAGGAATTATGCACCAGGTGGCATCAGCCCCTACTTATGACATGAAATTCCAGTCGCCACAAAACCCACTCAGAACCAAGAACTCAGGGCTACAGCTTCATCTACTACCTGTGTTGGCATCCCTCTATGTTGCACAGCCACATATCAGCCGGTCCAAAGGCCCTCTAAGAAACAGGCCAGATAAAGGATCCAAAACTCTGCTTCTATTGGGCTAGAATCACTACATCGGTGCATACCCCATCAGACCTCAAAGAGTTCCCCCTGGCCCCTAGAAAGAGAGACCAGAAGTAGAGGGAATGTAATGCAGTAGAGAAATGCCACACATACTCCAGGACACCAGCAAAACCACCCAGTTTACAGCAGACAAGGTCAGTTAATTACATACCTAAGCAGCAAGATCTTACAGTCGGTACTGTCCTTAGTACTCCACCAAAATCAAGGCTTATCATTTCTGCTTGTTATGAGCTTTCCAAGAAAATGCAGCACCTCCTGTACCCTTGCCTAGCCTCTCCCAACCACTGCTTTATGTAAAATAACACCTGTTTCTGTGACCTTGTCCAAAGTTCAGCCTCCTCTCTTATCTCCAGACCTCATTATGGCCTCTAATGGGACATGGTACGGAGTGAGGACAATTATGTTTTTGAGCAGGCCCTCCATGTCCTGATCCTGGCAGGTAGACCGTGCACCAATTAGTCTTGCCACCACAAGGCTCTATGATCACTGTGATTCCTGTCTTCCCCATGACATGTCAAATGTGCGTCAGGCTCCTGTTATACCTGAGGCCCATCAGGTACTTAAGGGGATTTTCTCCCAGGCTCTATTGCTGGAGGATTGTTTTCCTAACCCTGCATTATTGTAGATCCTGTTTGATTGTGCTGTGCTGGTTTTGACCCCCGGGCTTGGACTCTGGTGGTGTTCCTGTTTTACCCTTTGTACCTTGCCTGTTCGTGAAAACATGGAATTTGACCTTTGGCTTAGACTGTGATTATTCTTTGAATCCTTAGAGACCATATAAGCAATCTACCATTTAGCCTGTGCAGTACGTGAGTAACCATCTCATCCCTGGAGCCCCTTGCATTTTTACTGTAAAACTTATTTTTGCTGTAAAAGTGATTTTTTTTCTCCCTTTACCATAATTTCTTTGGGATTGTAAGGGGAAAGAATGGTGTGCTTCTGTGAGTGAATGTACGGATAGTATGGTGTGTGCTTCTGCGAGTGAATGGAGATATGAAAGGCGTGTGAATGGTCAGTAATTAGGGTTGAAGCATTGACGTGGCATTACTGCTCGCATAAGAATTTAAATTATGGGGCAAAAAGTGCACATTTGCAAAAACTACACCCCTTGGCGCATCAAACGAGGGGCTGCATGTGTTTCTAGTACAAACCTGGAGTGCGCAAGACAAAAATGAACATGTCGCTATGGTTAGAAAAAACATTTTCTAGCCAAAGCGACATATTCCGTCATTATTTGTGCACTCAACTTTTGTCCTAGAAATACATGTTGCCTCTCATTTGAAGCGCCAAGGGGTGTAGTTTCTGAAAATGTGTACATTATGTGCCCTAATTTAACTTCTCAGGTGTCTAGACCACTTTAACTTCAGATATGGCAGATTTGAGAATCTTGTTAAATTGTCTTAAAACATTTAGGGGTGATGCCTGCAATTAGACAGCTCTAGACAGCTGGGAAGTTAAATTATGGTACAGAAACAACACCCCTTTGCACATCAAATGAGGGGCTGCATGTATTAGTAGCACAAGACTGGAGTGTGCAAGACATAAATGAACTTGTCGCTTTTAATTAAATTTTTATTTTGTGTGATATTCATTTATTTGTTGTGCACGTCAGATTTGTGATACAAATACAAATAAGACGTGTGTGCTGAAAAAAACAATATATGGTTTGTATAGTTTATTCCTAAGAAATTTACTTCTAAACGCGTTTAAACGTGAGATGCACCAAAATGCCGAAAACCAGTTTAGCACCAGGGTGGGAAATGGCTTAGCAGCCAAGGGGTTAAAAAAAATTAAAAAAAGCTAAAAAAAAACATGGTAACATTTAAAAATTATTATGCATCAGAGAAACTATCCAGTTCCAGCAAAATGTAAAAAAAAAAGTCCAAAAAGAATAAAATAAATAAAATTAAAAAATAAAGTTTATTATTATGAGCAAGTGCTAAAATTAGCGCTGTATCTTCCCAAAAATCCTGACATGGAAAAATTTTAATAAAAGCATTTCAAATACCCAAGGGGTGTCTAATTTAAAAAAATGAATGGTTTGATGGGGTAAATTGGAGTGGCCGGGCTCAAAGATAGGGCATAGGCACAGACTGACCGAAATGGGGAAAAAAAAGCGCACTTCCAAAATGTGGCATTTTAACCCCAAACACCAGACAAACCCAAACATGTGGGGTATGACTGTACTCGGGAGATGTTTCTGAACACACATTGGGGTGTTGTGTGATAGTGATGTATACCTGAATTTATACCGAAAGTACAATTTGTGTGAAAAAAAATACCGAAAAAAATACTACCACAACGTGTGGCAAAGGCTGGTGGTAGAATCTGATGAATGGAAAGGGTTAAATACTACCATTTTAAGTACCTTGGGGTGTCTAGTTTTCAAAAATATATGGTTTGATGGGGTGAATTGTAGTGGCCGGGCTCAAAAATAGGGCATAGGCACAGAATGACTAAAATAGAGAAAAAAAAACGCACTTCCCAAATGTGGCCTTTTAACCCCAAACAGCAGTCAAACCCATGCATGGGTGGTATCACTGTACTCGATAGATGTTGTTGAACACATATTCGGGTGTTGTTTGATAGTGACGTATACCTGGAGCTATAAATTTATACCCAAAGTACAATTTGTGTAAAAAAAAAATACCAAAAAAATACTACCGCAAAGTTTGGCAAAGGCTGGTGGTAGAATCTCATGCATGGAAAGGGTTAAAACACTAGAATTTGAAATACCTTGGGCTGTCTAGTTTTCAAAAATATATGGTTTGTTTTTTGTTTTTTTGTTTTTTTTTATACTATTTATTTCTTTTATAGTTAGAAAACAAACAAAAATACACATGACATCTACATAAAAAAGGAAAGAAAAAAAAAATAACAGTAGTTCGGTCAGTGTGATATCCGTTAATGTAAGTACATACAATACAATTCTATTATTAATTGCTGGCTGAAGGTAACATTTAGAAAAAAAACAAAAAAAAAAAACAAGAACATCACAATATAACAATCCATGTTGGAGATAAGAGCGGGGAGGAAAGCAATTACTGGTAAACTAAACATAGTGCTTGAGAGGTAAGTCTGTTCTATATTCATCTATTGCCTGTGTTCCAATTAAACATTTTTTGAAGGCATTTATCCCAAATGGAAATTTGGATACCGGGAAACTTCTTTTTCCATTGTGAGTTGGTATTTCAATTGGTTCTCTACTTGGACCCAGTTAAAATCTTTATCTTGTTTCCATTCTTTCGCCATTGTTCTTTTTACTGCTAAACATGTGTTTATGGTTAAGTTTAGCTGCACTGGGGACAAGGCCGGCCAACCTATATGTAACAAAAGCGATGCTGGGGAATTTGGTACATCGATATTGGCCACTCTTTTAAGACAAGCTAGGGTCTTTTCCCAGAGTTTTGTTACTTTTGGGCAAGACCACCAAACATGGAGGTATGATCCCTCCATCTGTCCGCATCTCCAGCATGTTCTAGAGCTAGTATGGTACATGTCCGCGACTCTTATCAGGACCATGTACCATCTATAAATGACCTTAAACTGCGTCTTCAACAGAGATAAGTCGTGGATCCTAGGAGGCAATCTTCTAAGCGCACTTAACCATTCATTGAATGGGAGTGTGCATTTTAGGTCTTTTTCCCATCTGGCTATATATGGTTTTATTTGTTTTTCTCCTTCTTTAAATCTTATTGATTCCACACATTTAGAGTAGAGTTTTAACGAATGTTTAAAATTAAATAATAACGCTAATTTGTGGAGTTCTTCCCTTTGAGTAGGCAAAACATGTTTATTTATAAAAAAAATTACTCGCAAATAGGTAAATATAGATAATTTAATTGGGTAATATTTCTCAATTAGAGTATGTGAATGTCGGCAAGAAATCTGACGACACCAGTTCAATGAGTTGAGTAAGCAAGAGCTTCTTTATTCAAGTGCGCACAGGGGAGAGTCCAGTTCGCAGACTTCTCCCTCCCTCCTTAATTTTCTAACAATATATAGGCAAACAGTTATTAGCATATTGTCTAGCCATCTGTTGGTATATTTACTTTGATTTGCTGACACACACGGTTTAAAGAGGTGAAGAAAAAAATAGCCCCCCCCCAGACATGTGCAATCTTTACTTACAGAAGGTCAAGAAAGGGACAACTTGTCCTTTGTCGTGGCGGACTCTGATTCTTTCGCAACAAGGCACTTAGAGCAAAGAAAACATACGAAAACATACCATATGTACACATTCTTCCGAGACACAAACAAGACATAAGTAAACTAAGAAATGAGGTAGACAGGTGATTGTAGTGTTATCTTCTCTGCTATCAACAGAATAAGCAATGAGGTAAAGATCATTGTGCTGACATCCAGAATCAGCAAAATTCAACTTCCACAAGTATCATAGGGAATTATTTGTCCATGAGAAATAATGTCGACAATCTTTTGCGCCAGCTATTCTCAGGTGAAATAGAGAAATATCTTCTATAAATGCTTCCAATAGCTGCATGTCTAATGAATCTAACAATTTATCTTTAATTCCCAGTCTCTTTTTAATGCTCATCCACTCTGGTATGATGTTATCTAGGAAGTAGTTTTTATCTTTGATTTGCAGTATATTTGCTCTATCTTTCGTAGACCAGATTAATTTATTTAAGTTATTACTATCTAGAGCTTTCTGTTCTATTTTATACCAGATTTCTTCTTTATGATAATTTTGATATGTTCTACATATATGGAATAGTGTACTAGCTTCGTAGTATTGTTTTATCATGGGGAATCCCATTCCCCCCTCTCTAGTACGGAGACCCAATAAACTGGCCTTAACTCTCGGCATTTTACCTCTCCACACAAAATTAGAAAAACTGGAATGTATCATTGAGAGCCAACTCTGTGGAAATTTTAAGGGGAGCATCCGAAATAAGTAAATCCATTTTGGTAATAAATAGAATCTTATAGCGTTTACTCTGCCCCACCAAGATAAATCCACTTTTTTCCATTCTTTTAATGTTTGATTCGAAGATCTTAATAAACGAAGAAAGTTTTTCTCGACTGTCACGAACGCACTCTACTCCAAGCGTGCGCGTGACTTGGTTCTGGTGGTAAAAGGGTTAAAATTCACTATCTGTCTGCCCTAGACCGAAAATAGTGATAAAAATACAAATATCCACCCTTAATACCACCCGCAATTAACTATAATGAAATAACAAATATCAAAATAACGCTGCCACCACCAAGACAATTTAGAAATGGGGTGCCTTGGTATCCGAATCAGACTAAAAAAACCCACACAATATATTTTAACACAATAATTATGTGATTTCAAATTACCGATAAAATGGTCTAATCAGGTAACGTGAGTCTTTACCAGACAAAGGCAGAACTTAATAAAGGAATATTTATTATGAACAAAAAAAATCACAGTGCATACACAAAAAGTTGATAACAGATTATTTACACCAACAGATAAAAATAAAAAGGAGAAAATTACAGAAAACCTAACTACTCACTGAATGGTCAAGTAACAGTTTTTCTGTCCGTAGGGCTCCGGCAAGGAAAGATGGCGACAAGATTAGATCTTGGCCCCTAGTAAGCACAATGACCCATCTTCTCTCGTTAATTTTATACTCTTTCCCAGTTCATCTCGAGTTTCCAAGCCGGCCTAGAGGTGGTATAAGCGGAGGGAAGGTGTACCATAAGTGACCTCCCCCTTGTGTGGTGGAAACATATCAGTCCAAATAACTTATTTTCATTTTATCGTCCCTCCTGTGCTCGCCACAGCCATAATTCATGCACTTATGAATTTCCTGTAAATTGTGAAGTCCATAGATATGTCACACTTGCTACTTATGACTAAACATCATAGACTTCACAATTCCTTCCAAACTGGTTAAGTGGTGCTGCCATGTTTGTACTCTTTTTGTAGGGTGCGCTTTCCCCGTTCTAGGTATGCACACAAGGAGGTATGATAATGAATATATGAGTTATTATTGATATGTGTTGGATATGACCTGGATATGAAATGGTTTTCCTGACTGCTAGTGGTCACTTAGCATATCAAAGAATCCATTATATATGAGGGGATACAGGCATATGATGAATGACTCGGCTAGCAGACTTAAAGGCACCGCCTCCCCGTGAAATTTCACACCTTGCAGAGGGCCTTGGTTGGAGTCCCAGCTTCAAAAGACCAATTTATCTAAAAAGACCTTTTGGCGCCACATGCCTATACAATCGAATTAACCCCTCACATACTGAAATTGGCTGTGCCATCTCTACCGGGTAGCCAGTCCATGTACGTACTACACCGGTTGGTGTGACAACGACTATTTCTTCAATTTCCTCTGGTATACAAATCCCTAAGTATTTAAATTCCTTAGTTTTGCTAGATATAGAAAAACTCTCGTATAGACTCTTCATAGTTGAGTCGTTTAAGTTCTTAGCCTGGAGAATAGTTTTATCCAAATTTAGCTTATAGTTTGAAACAATGCAAAATTTTCTGCACTTCTTGAAGGAAGTGAGCCATAGAATTTATGGGATTTGATAACGAAACAATAACATCATCTGCATATAGCAATATCTTATAGTCTTCTTCATTAATCTTAAGACCTGAAATATGGTGATTATTTCTCACTTTGTTAGCAAATGTTCCAAAGAGAGAATGTACAGTATAGGTGAAAGTGGACAACCTTGGCGGGTACCGTTCTGAAGGTCAAACCAGTTAGAGCATAGCCCTGGACCAACTACTCGCGCGCTGGGATTTGTATAAAGAGCTGTAATAGCTTTATATATCCAACCTGTCGGGGTGCTTGCTGGAAAGGTAGGGAGCGTAGAGCAGGGTAGCACCAGATGGAAGGAATAAGCCAAATACAAAGTCCGAGTGATAAATCCGGGTCAGGGCAGGCAGCGAAGGAGCAATAACGAGAAACAAGCCGAAGTCGAATACCAGGAGGTCAAACACAAAAAGGAAGGATAAATGGGGAATCGCACAGAGCAGAACACAAGGCACTAGAAGCTCAATAATTAAGCTCAGACTGGAGGGTGAGCTGGGTTTTTATATCCTACAGGCCAGGTTCCTCCCACTGACTCACAGGTGTTACCACCTACACCTGTGAGCATAGGTAATCCCCACCATGGGGTTAAGTAAGGATACTTTTGTCTGCCCTGCACTACCGTGTGGCGGACAGCAGATGGCGCATGAGGACGGGATCGTGCGGGAGCCGTGCGGGAGCCGTGCAATTGCCGTGCGCGGCCGCAACGGCGTGGGGGCGCGCTACGCGGCAACGGCCGCAGGCGGGCGTGATGGCCGAGTGATACGCCGCGTGGCTGGTGGCACGGGAGACACAGTAGGAGGACGGGGACGCAGTCCGCCCCGCGACGGAGCACGGCGTCCAGCCGAAGACCCCGGTAAGGGGTATGATGAGGGGCTGGAGGCCTGACACAACCCGTCAGACCAAATCTTCTCAGAGATGCTATAAGGTACTCCAAGCTGACCCTGTCAAAAGCCTTCTCGGCATCTAGTGAAAGGGTCAGGAGGGGGTGCCTCGTTTTATCGGCATAGTCCAGAGTATCTATTAAACGTCTGATATTATTTGTGGAAGCCCACCTGGTCGGGATGTATCACAGTGTTTAAAATATGCGTTAATCTTTCCGCCAGGATTGCAGAGAACATTTTAGTATCGACATTAATTAAAGAGATGGGACGATAACTTTTTAAGTCCAACGAGTTTTTATCTTTTTTTAATATTGGAAGTGAAAATATATGGTTTGATGGGGAAAATTGAATTAGTCGGCTTCAAAGATGGTCCTATTAGGACATGGGGCAGAATGACCAGATGTAAAAGTTCCAAGTTAAAAAATGCGCACTTCCTAAATGTGGTGTTTTACCTCCCAAACAACCCCGTCAAACCCACGCATGGGGGTATGACTGTACTCGGGAGATGTTGCTGAAGACATATAGGGGTGTTTTTTGAAAGTGTTGTATACCAGGACCTGTAAATCCATACCTGAAGAGCAATTTTAGCGATAAAAAACAAAAAATAAATTACTACCACAAAGTTTGACAAAGACTGGTGGTAGAATTAGTGCATGGAAAGAGTTAAAATACTAGCATGTGAAATATCTTGGGTGTCTAGTTTTCAAAAATATATGATTTGATGGGGTAAATTGCGTTGGCCGGCTTCAAAAATACCCGAAATGGCACATGGGGGGAAGAATTACCAGATTTGGAAAAAATGGTTTTGAAATAGCAAAACGCTACTTGTACTTAATGCTCCATAACGTGCAGAAAAAAGCAAAAAAAAACATAAAAACATTGGGTACTTCTAAACTCAGGACAAATAGTAGAATATATTTAGTAGGTTTTTTTCATTTGCTTTTTTGGATGAGTAAAAGTCTTTGTTTTTTTTTTTAATTTTTCATCATATTTTTTTTTTATGGGAAATTAGATGATATGATCAAAACAATGTTATCTGAAGAAAGCCCTTCTTGTCCTGAAAAAAAAACATATAATTTGTCTGGGTTCACTAAATGAGTGAGGAGAAAATTACATCTAAGCACGAACACCGCAAAAGTGTTAAAACGGCCTCGATCCCAATGGTACAAAAGGTAAAACACAGCCTGGTCCTTAAGGGGTTAAAATAAATGCTCTTTCCACCAGACGAGAGGAATAACTTTATAACTCCACATTGTTGCCCATTTTTCCTAAGCCTGCTCCACTATAACTGTAA
This sequence comes from Spea bombifrons, assembly GCF_027358695.1. Taxonomy (NCBI): domain Eukaryota; kingdom Metazoa; phylum Chordata; class Amphibia; order Anura; family Pelobatidae; genus Spea; species Spea bombifrons. Next base: position 40,873,886 of record NC_071091.1, read on the forward strand.
TTACCGTATTTGCTCGATTATAAGACTAGGTTTTTTTCCAGAGCGAATGCTCTGAAAAATACCCCTTGTCTTATAATCGGAGTCGTCTTATAATCAGACCTCAAATAGGTCTGACTATGAGACTAAGATCCAGATCCCCCGCAGCGATGGATCCTCCTGTGTTATGCCCCCCCCCCGGACTTACCGGTGCTTCTGAGTCCCCGGTGCTTAGTCCGGGCAGCGTGTAGAGCTCTACGCAATTCGCGTAGACAACTTCCACTCAAGCGTGTAGAGCTCTACACGCTGCCCGGACTAAGCACCGGGGACTCAGATGCAGGGGACCTGGATCCTCCTGTGTTATGCCCCCCAAGTTACAGGTGCTTCTGAGTCCCCGGTGCTTAGTCCGGGCAGCGCGTAGAGCTCTACGCGATTCGCGTAGACAACTTCCGCTCAAGCGCGTAGAGCTCTACACGCTGCCCGGACTAAGCACCGGGGGACTCAGAAGCACCGGTAAATTTGGAGGAGGGAGGGGGAGTGTTAAATGGGGGGCATAAGGCATTTCTGGAGGCAGAGTGCTCTGTGAAATGCCTTTTAACCCCCTTAATGCCACTCTGCCACCAGAAATACCTTTTAACCCTCTATACGCCACTCTGCCTCCTGAAATGCTTTCTACCTTCCTAAATACCTCTCATCCCAATAATATGCCTTTTAACCCCCTAAGTGCCAGAGTGGCACATAGGGGGTCAAAAGGCATATCATGGGGCACAGTGGCATTTAGAGGGTTAAAAGGCATATCATGGGGCACAGTGGCATATACCGTATATTCCGGCGTATAAGACGACTTTTTAACCCCAAAAAATCTTCTTAAAAGTGGGGGGTCGTCTTATACGCCGGGTACTTACCAAGCCGGAGGTTCCCACGAAGCCACCAATCTCTCTAATCACTACGCGCCGGCTATTGATGCCGAGCGCAGGGATGATGTCATGTCCCGGCGCTCGGCATCAATAGCCGGCGCCTAGTGATTAGAGAGCAGGGAAGCCGAGGTCTGAAGTGCCAGACCTCGGGCTCCCACAACTGGATGGAAGAAAGAAGACAGAAGATAAGGTAAGAGATGGGGAGAAATTATATATATATATATATATATATATATATAATATATACACACACACACACTGGTGTGTATATATATATATATATACTGGTGTGTGTGTGTGTATATATATATATATATATATATATATATATATACACACTGGTGTGTGTGTATATATATATATATATATATATATATATATATAATATATACACACACACACACTGGTGTGTGTATATATATATATATATACTGGTGTGTGTGTATATATATATATATATATATATATATATACACACTGGTGTGTGTGTATATATATGTATATATATATATATATATATATACATACGTGTGTATATATATATATATATATATATATATATATATATATATACATACATATACATGTGTGTGTAAAGGCGGGGTGTGTGGTGAGGGCAGTGTATAAATGTGTATGTATGGACAGGCATATGTGTAGATATATATATAGATATATATATTATATATGTGTGTGTGTGTGTGTGTGTGTAAGGGCAGTGCATGTATGTATATGTCAGCAAATCAACCAGCAAATCACCGGTAAGGTACATCGCTTGCCGTGATTGGCTGGTTGTTGTACGCTGGGTAGAGGGGTAGTCTTATACGGCGAGTATAGTCCAAACTCTATATTTGGACTGTAAAAGTTGGGGGTCGTCTTATACGCCCAGTCGTCTTATACGCTGGAATATACGGTATTTTTTCTCAATCATAGCTTTTATTAACTAACAATTGTTCACATAGTTTACATGAATTAACATTTCCTGGTAAAACTTTTTTCCTATAGGGTCGTCTTATATTCAGGCTTTTTCTTTTTTTCATAAATAGATTTTGGGGGGTCGTCTTATAATCAAGCAAATACGGTAATAATTGGATTGTCAGATTAAAAGTGTTGACGTTTTAACTACACTGTAGTCCTTTATCAAAATAGACCAGTTATATACAAACTTTTCTTTTCTTGTAGCCTTTCTGTTACATCCCAAGCTGTGTGCTAGCCACCTTCTGAAACTAGGCCCCTGTAGTATTCAAAAGCGTTTCTGTTGCATGCCAAGCTGTGTGTGCTAGCCACATTCTGAAACCAGGCCCCTGCAGGATTCAAAAGCCTTTCTGTTACATGCCAAGCTGTGTGCTTGTCACCTTCTGAAACCAGGCCGCTGCAGGATTCAAAAGCCTTTCTGTTACATGCCAAACTGTGTTGTAGCCATTTTCTAAAACCAGACCTCTGCAGGATTCAAAAACAATTGGTTACATCTCAAGCTGTGTGCTAGCCACCTTCTAAAACCAGTCCCATGTGGGATTCAAAAACCTTTCTGTTACTTCCCAAGCTGTGTGCTAGCCACCTTCTGAAACCAGGCCCCTGCAGTGTTCAAAAGGTATTCAACCACAAATGGACTTCTTTGCCAGATCTGCAAGCAATTTTATTAATTCATAATTCTGTATAGTTATGCATGGGTATGTATCCAATATGTATTTTATGAAGGTTGTTTCTTTTTTTAGGCAAATTTTATTTACCTTTTGAAATGTACACCACTTTGTCCACTTCCCTTCCATTCCCCCTCTGGCCTCCTACAAGCCATAACTCTGCCCCTTTTTACCTAAAATAACTTTCACTTAATTTGACCTTCTGTTGTTTGACAGCATGGACTCCCCCTGTCAGCAGAAGCCAGCATCGTTGGCTTTCTGCTGCCAGATCTTATGAAACAGCTTCTGGCGCGAACACCGGAAAACTGTTACATTTTTAATTGCGCGATCGAGCATTCCCTTTCCGGGTCCAGACCCTGCTGGGATATTATCCGATCACTCCGATGAGGCTGTGGGGACTTGCATAGAGATCACAGTGTGCACAGGGTGCAGGGGGATCGCAGGGAGGAGAGTGAGAAACCATGTTTCTCACAATTCTCACATGATGAAATCAGCAAAAAAGAAAAAAAATGTTAGTGATTTAAAAAAAGAAAAAGAAAAAAATCACTAAAATAAAACAAGAAATAATAATAAAAAAAACAATAAAGTGAGCTAAGTGATGGCATTAATAACATGTTCAAGAGGTCCCTAAGAGGACCTCTAACCATACTGCACTGATAACAAAATACAAAAAAATACAAATAAAAAATATATATAAAAAACAAAATAATAATAATTTTTTTTAAAAAACCCTTACATCCCTTTGCACTAACACAACATCTAAAAAGTATAACCCTCCTGCCCCCGTTCACAACCCCCAAGCCCGTTAAGCCATAAGCATCAAAATTCTACAAATAATGTACACCTTATGGTATGTTCCTATACTGTTCAGGGAAAGTATGGAAAATCTATATAAATCAGGTATTTCTGAAATCAGGACACCTGAATTGATAAACTTGGAGGGGATTTTCCATCACTTTACCTAATTTTGTGAGGATTCAGAGGGGAAAATATATATATAAAAAAAATAGTTTTCTTTCTAATTTTCGCTAGTTTTTACTAAATTTCTCATCCTAAATTTTCAGCTAATCATCTAACTATGGTATGAAAAGAAAGCTCTATCTCTCATTGAAAAAACAATATATAGCTTACGTGCGTACATTATTCGCAGAAAAGGAGAATAATCGTTGTACCGACATACCGCAAAAATGGCAAAATTGCTTCAGGCTTTGAGGTACCAAAAACCCCTGGGACCAAAGGGGTTAAATGAAAAACTAATAATCAGTCACCTACACCAGTTATGTAGCCACGGGCGTAGGAACCGGGGGGGATGGATCCCCTCCAGGAAATCATGTGGGGGGGCCAATAATAGAGAAATCCCCCCCAGGGCTGTAAGTGGTGCACAACTGCCCGATCAGCAGCTGCAGCGTGCAGGACTGGTTGGGGAGATCAGTGTGCTCTCTATCACTGAGCGCCGGGCGATGGGATATGACGTTTATATCCCAGCCCCGGCGCTCAGTATAAACAGCTGTGCGCAGCCGCACTGCACTGAGAGTGAGCGGCAAACCAGAAGGAGAGGATGAAGAGAAAGCAGAAAGGAAGAAGAGAAAGGTAAGAGATGTGAAGAACGAGGGGGGGTGTTTGAAGTGGAAAACGAGGGGGGTGTTTGAAGTGGAAAACGAGGGGGGTTTGAAGTGGAAAACGAGGGGGGTTTGATGTGCAAAACGAGGGGGGGTCTGATGTGCAAAACGAGGGGGGTCTGATGTGCAAAACGAAGGGGGGGTCTGATGTGCAAAACGAAGGGGGGGTCTGATGTGCAAAACGAGGGGGGTCTGATGTGCAAAACAAGGGGGGGTCTGATGTGCAAAACGAAGGGGGGGTCTGATGTGCAAAACGAGGGGGGTCTGATTTGCAAAACGAGGGGGGTGTCTGATGTGCAAAACGAGGGGGGGTGTCTGATGTGCAAAACGATGGGGGTCTGATGTGCAAAACGAGGGGAGGTCTGATGTGCAAAACGAGGGAGGTCTGATGTGCAAAACGAGGGGGGTCTGATGGTAGATATGTGTGTGTGCATATACAAATGGTGAGGCATGTATATGGGCAATGTTTATGAATGTGTATGGGCACTTGGGCAGGCATATGTGTGTGTGTATAGGGCAGGTGTGTATATGTGCGTGTATGGGCACGCGCATATAAGGGCAGTGTATGTGCATACGTGTGTATGGGCAGTGTATATGTGTGTGTATGTAAGGAGTGTATTTGTCTTATAGTGTATACGTCTGTGTAAGTATGTGCAAGGGCAGTGTATATTTATGGGGAGGCATGTGTGTGTGAGCAGTTTATGTATGTTTGGGCAGGCGTGTATAAGGGTAGTGCATATGTGTGAGTACTGGCAAGTGTGTATGTGCAGGCAATCGCAGCGTATATATATGTGTTTTTGTGGGCAGGCATGCGTAAGAGCAGTGCATATGTGTGTGTATGAGCAGGCATGTCGTACTTAAAGGAAAGAGAATGATTCCCTGTAACACATGTTTAACTCAGGGGCACCTAGGGTTAAATCCAGGCCTATTTCTGGTTAAAATGGGTGTGTGTCACTGTATGTAGCATTTGGACACAAGAGAATATTGCGGGGTGCTACTTGGTCTAGGGCATCACTAATACAAAGCGCCACGTGTTAAATCTAGGGGTAGGCAGAGTAAGTAAAGGATGTGTTTGAATGCGTGTCTGGGTGTGATAGCGTATGTTTGTGGGTATGTTATTGTGCACATCTGTTTTTATGAGTATGTTGGTATGTTTCCAGGTGTGTTATAGTGGGCATGTGTCTAGGTATATTAGGGTGGGATTGTTTTGGGGTGTATTATTGTGTGTGTGTGTGTGTTTGTTAGTGTGTGCATGTGTATGTATGTTATTCAAGTGTTTAAGTGTGTGGATATGTTCCTGTGTGCATGACGTGTTAGGAGTCTTAGATGGTTCCTTCAATACATCATAGTAGTCTCTGTGGCCGTGTCCAGTGCGGTCCATCTGTGGTTGTAAGATTTTTCTGTTTCTGTGGGCATTTTCTCCCATTCATCTAGTGGAACGTTAGAACACTATGCTTCTAACTTTGTGGGAACAGTTTTGGGGACGGTCCTTTTCTATTCCATCATGACTGTGCCCCAGTGTACAAAACAAGGTCCATAAAGGCATGGTTGCAAAAATTCCCCACAGAAACTCTCCAAAATCTTGTGGAAATCGTTCCCAGAAGAGTGGAAGCCGTTATAGCTGCAAAGGGGGACCAACTACATATTAATGTCTATGTATTTATAATGCAATGTCATAAAAGTCCCTGTTGGTGAAATGGTCAGGTATACCCTACCAGTAAAAATGCTATCCCCCCAGATTTTTAGGGGTTCCTACGCCCATGTGTGTAGCTTTGCATGTACATAGACCGGAAGTGATGCATCTAGAGGGAAATCCCACAGTGGCAGCAGCTAATCCATCAACAGTTACCATGCAGATCAACTTTTTTTTTTTTTCTTTAAATCTGTTTATTGGCATTTGGATAGTAAGCAGATGAGCAGATACATCAACAACACATCATAACAGTAGGGCAAAAGCATATATCATCAAAATCAAGTACATACATTATGCCCCAGAAGCTTTCACTTAAATGTATGCAAGCGATCATAAAAGGTAACTGAACATCAGTTAGAACAAAGGTGATGTGCAAATGCCATATATTTTTACAATAAGTTTGTGAGGGGCGATTCCCTAATAGTAGTTGTGACGGAATCCTCCATCACTGGGCCAATGGAGAGGCCTGACTGCCAGCCTCCTCCCTATTGACTATGGGCCCTGGGTTTTTAAAGGCTTCTGTGGCTACCCCCAGCAGTATAAAATCCCATCACTGCCTGAGGGGATTATCTCCGGCAGACAGCCAGGAGTGACTGCCATTCTCAGAGATACTACCTGTGCCATGCGCTACACCAGAAAGGCAGTGGGAGATT